>NW_018165708.1:6960-59788 GCF_001263595.1 Phalaenopsis equestris | reverse complement strand
TAGGTTGTCAGTAGTTCTAGCACGATTAGAGTGACTAGTCTGTGGACTGCACGACTTTACAAAAATATTTACAAAAATAAAAAATAAAAATCTCTTTTGCATGATAAAAATAACTCTGCATAAAAAAGACTTAAATAATAACTTTTGTATGAAAATCTTTCTCTGAAAATTTATAAAGGTCCACGTCTAGTCACTTGGATTGAGGTTAAGAACTACCTCCTGTAGATTATTGAGTTGGTAACTCCTGTTCAAGAACGGGAAGCACACAGCCCAGCTCTGAGCCCCCACTTTTACCAATGTCTTATACCCAGTCCTGATCTTTTATATGTGGTTATGCGTTTCTTTTGCTTGTGATTTTTTTTTACTACTCGTTTTTATGGCTTTCATGCTGGGTTTTCTTGATTTATTTAATTTTCTTGCAAGTTTATTAAAATCTCCTGCAAATAATGTTATGCTCGCAACATTAATAATACAACAGTAGCAGATGCCCAGGTACGCTTTTACAGTTTATATACAGCCTTTTACTTTACTGCATTTTACCTTTCAAGCACATTTTATTTATTTGCAATCTATTTATTCTGCATGCAAAACCAAAACTGTGAAACATAAACTACAATTTTCAAACACTTAAACCCTGGAGCCATTGCTACGACCAGAGATTGGAGCCAATTTTGTGGGCAGCACGACGAGGAATTCAGACCGAGTAGCAAGAAGATCTTCTTCAACATTATCTCTTCTTTAGCATAATAACAACCCATAGGACTTCGAGGTAGCTCGCCTAGTGCGACATAAATCCTCACTACCTTTTTGGGCTCTTGTACAACTATGTGGTGCGACATGAGTCCTAACTCGATTTAGGTTCCGAGGTTATCGTACGGTACGATGTAAACCCTCATTTCTCTGTGGGCTATTTGTATAATCGGGTATTATGCAAATGTAAGTCCTAAGTAATAAAATTGGCAGGATTGAACTATTGAATAACATCTTTTCCAAAACATAACCACACATTAGGATAGTCCGGGATGTCACTGAGGTTTCTCCTCAGGATCTATGATATCCCCTACCTGTTCCTTCCTTTGGACTCCTGAAAATAAGTGTTCCGCATTGAGTCATTCCCACTTGGTTTTCCTCATCCTACCTTGAAAACCTGAACCTTGAATTCTTGAAGACTAGAACCATTGATCATTATCGAGAGTTTTCTCAAGTGACTCCCGTCATTTGGGATGTAATTAACTATAGGGGCTTGCCTCTATAGGGAACTTGGAACCCAGATAAAATAAACCCTATTTAATCTTTATATTAGATAGGGGAATTTGTCGGTCATGTATAAACGGTTCGCAGACCAAATGGATGTCACAAATCTCTTAAGTTTGTATGATTGGGTCCACCGCCGCAGGGTACACTTATCTAACTTTTTTCTTGGAATGTGTAGTATTCAGAGTGTCAGGCACAATTATGCAAACTATTGGACGAATGAGATCTATTTGGTCTCATTTTAAAACATACTACTTTCAAAATACTACTTTCATACCTCTTATACTTAAATTAAATTTCAAAAATTATTTTCATATACTATATTTTCATAATTAATCTATCAAAAAAATTTTCATAATTAATCTAATCTATCAAAAAATTGACCGACAGCATGCTATCACACAATCATGAGAGGCAAGAAAACAAAAGCATGGTCATGAGAAGCAGACCCACAAACAAGCGATGCAAAAGCAAGCTAGTACATGAACAAATGCAAGCAGGCAAGCAGAAGCAACAGGGTCATAAAGAAATAGAAGATAAGGACAGGGAACGGAATGAAAAAAGACTAGGCAAGAGCCAACCCTATGCTGATATTATGTTAAAAAAAAACACTTATTGTCATTTATCATTGATTGAAAATAAGCTTCTATCTATTGGCAAATAGGGCGAACATAAAAGAAACGCCATAAGAAAATATACTCAGTTATAAATATATAATAATAATAATAAACACCTTCCATTCTAGTATTCCCATAATAACCTTCCAATCTACCTCTAACTACAATTTTCTTCACAAAATTTTGAAAGAAGCCAGCGCTTTTGTTTTTTTTGCTTGCAATGAAAATTTGCTAATCATTGTGTTGTATGGCAGCTAATTTTCCTCAAAAATACTTATTGTCATTTATTATTGATTAAATAAGGCTTTAATATATAAGCAAATAGGGAGATCACAAAAGAAAGACCATAAGAAAATATCCTCAGTTATAAAGATGTATATAATAATAAACCAACCTTCCATTCTAGCATTTTCTTACTATAACAGGCTTCAAATCTCGCACTTCCCTGTAATAACCTTACAAACTACTTCTAACCACGATTTCTTCACAAATTTTTTTAAGGAATTGAGTTAGTGGGTTTTCTTTTTCTTTCTTGCATGATCAGTTGCTAATCATGGTGTTGTATGCCACAGCCAATTCTCCTCAAATTTGCCCTAACGGTTATTAGCTTTATTGCTTTGGCTCAAGGCATATGTGAGAGATTTGGTTTCAAAGCTAGTTTTTAAATAACTAGACGCTTTGTGTTTTTCGTTAGTATCGCTTTTGCTCGATATTGATTCTCAGTTGGTTTGAAGCTTCAGTATATTGTTGATCTCTATTATGCCATCGATACAGTGCCAATCTGCACGAAAGTCTGCTCTTATCTTACTCGCAGTTAATTGCTCTATCTTAGTTCATCTTGCTGACCTCCATTGAGTATTAATATTAATTGTATCACTAATGTCGGAATGAGCGCTTATTAGCCTTTACCAATTGATAGCGGACTTAAACCAATAAAAATAGAAATTTTATTGTTGAAATTAAAAAGGGATTACAATAGCGACACTTGAACCAACAAACAACAACAACACGGGAAATAAATGACAAACAACACCTAAAAGAGGACGAAGGTGCTGAAGGGCGGCCGGATAGCAGATGGAAGGACTGGTTCGTAGTTGCGGGTGCGCTGGGAGGGTTGGAAAGTGCTGGCGGCAGCCATGGAAGGCTGATCCAAGAGAAAGCAGCAAGGATGCAAGGGGAAGGATGGCGGTCGCGGGCTTGGAACGTTGGTAGCCCTCGAGAGCAATGCTGGAAGGATGTGGAGGCTGTTGGGATGCTGGAGGCGGCCGAAAAACAGCAAACGGAAGGATGTAGTTGCCGGCTGCAATGAGATACAGCGACCGAGAGCGGCGAAGGAGGTTTTGGAAGGGAATATGATGAAGATAATTACCTCCTTGGAAGAGAGATACAGTCAAAGCACCACCAATCCATCGGATACAGCCCTCAAAGTAGAAAACAGATGCCGGCAACTATCCTAACAGAAATCTGAAATCTGGAATTAATCAAAAGCTAACCCTAAGCAAGCAAAACACACACATATATGATAGCTAATGAATAAAATAGGAAGGGGAGGCTTCTCCTTTTGGGTGGCAACCAGAAAGCAAAGGGAGAGAAGTGGTAAATAGGGAAATGGGGGATGATTTGGCAATACTTCCCGCCCCCTAGGAGCGGAAGACGGACCAGCCAAGCCTCCTGCTGGACCGGAATACTCCAGGCTGAACCAGTTATTCGATTCAGCCTTTCCCCCAAGCCCCAATCAGTCAGTTCCTCCTTTCTCTAGAGTCATGCATTCCTTTAAGCCCCGCACTAGTCTCCCGAGGTTTGTGGAGCTTTGATTCATTCGCCGAAGCTTCTGATTCTTTGTCGCAATCCTAGAAGCACCTCGATTCCACTGTCGGTTGCACTGTCTCCAAAGCATTGGAGAAGTTTTCTTCACTTGCAAGCATACCTCCATTACGATAAGCTCTCCTAGGGTCCCACCACTGAACTAAATTGAGAATGCGTGTCTCGCCCATGCTGTTGAATACTCGCAAAGTAATCCACGATCGGTTCAACCTGATATGAAGTGAGGGTAGCCTGACTCTCTCCGCGCGATGGTGGCCATGATGGTAAGATGTCGACTGTGATATCCTCAAATGCTCTCTGTCGTATCAAACTCGTGTCTGACACTAGTTCCTTAATCCCATCACCCCCAGTCATCACCAAAATTGGTCCCAATAGTGTTGCTCCGCTAACAAGAGCTCTTGTGATCTCAGGCTCCGCTTCCCATCCTTGATGAAGGAATGTGTTTTTTGAATCTGTCGTGCTGCTTCCTCCAGTCAAACTGTCAAGATTTCCCCAACAAAAGGCGACATGAATCCACGAGGGTCACATCGCACCACACCTGCACCTGATCAAAAACTTTACTAAGCACCTCCGATTGATGTTGACTCTGTTCTCATTCTTCAGCCACATTAGAGAATAACGGTAGGAGTACTTCTAAATAACAAGTCCCAATTTATTTACAATCTGCGTAGATGCAACATTCTTATTTCTCTCATCGATCATGAGACTACAGATATTCCCATTTATCATGCAACAAGTGTAGAATATATTGTGGAGAAGCCACTGCAGATCCCCGTATCATCAAATTGTAGGATCCGTCAAAACACAAATATCTCTACCTAATTTGGTGGTAGATTGTACACCTCACTTGATTCCTCAACTTTCTCCAGATCAGTAAACTCCACGGAGCCCTCCTCGATAAAAGATACAACTCGGGTTGTCGGGCAACTGGAGGCAATGAGGCCAAATTTGTGGCATTTTAAACATTTTCAGTAGGGGATTGTAGCAGATGTGCTACTCTTCTCAAGCTTCTTCTCACTAGGGGTGACTCTATCCCTATTCGAACCTGCTTTCTCAACTACTTGAGGTGAGCACCTGTTGGTGTCTTCAACTATACTAGTTTTCTAGCTAATACTAAAGTTTGGACATCTTCAAGTGACAAATAAGACTGCAGTTGCACCAAGTTGCTAACAATGGCCTTTAGCCCCCCCCCCCCCCCCTCGTTATTCCTCTAGCTAATAATAAGTCACTAGTAGTATATTCCTCAGGCTAGTCCAAATCACACCTCATCTGCAATTGATCAAACAATATCGTGAACTCCTCTGCTGAAAGATCCCTCTGCTGCAGGTGTAGCCATAGAAAGATACTCTGGTGGTAATGGGGTGAAAGGTATTTCTTCTGAATCGTTTTCTTTATCTTCTTCACTTGATAATCTTATCGTTGTCTTTCCTCTTCCTGTCTTCACAAGTTCTCCCACAACAAAAATACAATCTTCTTCAACTTGATAGCAGCTAATTTGAACTTCTTATCCTCTGGCACATCCTTATACTAGAAGATTCGTTCAACATATTGCAACCACTAAAAAAATTCTTTCAGATCAATACTTACCCTCAAATTTTGGTAGATCCAACATGATTTTGTAATTTGTGACCTTTAACTATGGTAAACTCTCTAGGCCTCCTCTAATACTGGATTCTGAAATATCATGGTCTTTCATCTTTCTTACTGACATCCCCTATAGAAGGGGTTAAAATTTTTGTCCCTTTAGCCTCTTCAACTTTTCCTGTGACCATCGAGGGTATGTCATTCTGGGATGTCATCCTCAATGTCCGCCAATCTCCACAGAAATTGACAGATCTCTCAGTGTATCTCTTTTCAGATAGGCTCGGGCATATATCTCTTAGATGGCATGATCAAGGTTTGGGATTTATGGAAGTAAAAAAGGTATTTGGTGGTAGGAAATACAATATTTGGTTTATGGTGAATGCTAGGAAATCTTAGGATAGAACTAGGGTTAGGCTAGCTCTGATATCAAATGATATCGGAGTTAGCCCAAACTACAGTAGAAATAGAAATATTATTGCCGAAATTCAAAAGAGATTGCAATAGCGACACTCGAACCAATAAATAATGACAAGGAAATAAACGACAAACAACACCCTAGGGGAGGATGAGGCTGGGGGGGATGGTCGGATATCAGGTGGAGGGGTTGATTAGCAGTTGCTGGTGTGGTGGAACGGATGAAAAGGGTTGGTCGGCAGCCTTGGAAGGCGGAACCGAGAGCCGATAGTTTCAGGGAGGCAAGGGGAAAAATGGTGACAGTTGGTTGGAAGGTTGATGGTGAGTGGCAACAATGTTGAAAGGAAGTGGACGGCTGACTAGAAGGTTGGTGGCGGGCAGCAACAATGCTGGAAGGAAATGAGAGGCGGTTGAAAACAACAAACTGAAGGATGTAATGGTCGGCCGCAGTGAGATACAGTGACCGGGATACAATGACCGGGAGCAGTGGGGAGAAAGTGGAAGGGATAGGATGAAAATATTTATCATATTAAGAGAGAAATACAGCCAAAGCAACACCTAATTCCTCATATACAACCCTCAATGAGGAAAACGGATGTCAGAGGCTATCCTAACAGAAATTTGAAATCTGGAAATCAAAAGCTAACCCTAAGCAAGCAAAACCACACATATATAATAGCTAATGGAAAAAATAGGAAGGCGACAACCAGAAGGGAGGAGGAAGAAGCTGCAAACAGGAAATATAGGAGGCTTCGGTGGTACTTCCCTCCCCTGGGAGTAGAAAACCGGCCGATCCAGCCTCCTGCTCTGATGAACCGGAATATTCCAGGCTGAACCAATTGGTCAATTTAACAATTACCCTAAGCCTCAATCGGTTGGTTTTGCCTTTCACTCGAGCCCCGCGTTCCTCCAAATCCCTCATCACCAATGCCAACGAAAGGCAAACAAATTACATTGTATGATGTGCATATAAAAAAACCCTTAACTCCGTCTAAATTCATAGATCCAAGTGCTTGGCATGATGGCATCTTAGATGGATCAATAGAAAAGTATGGTATAGAATATAGCTAGCAAATTAGTTTACATTTGGATTTAAGTATTAAATTTACCCTCAGTAGCTTTATTTTCATAATTTATATATATATTCGGCTATTTTAACATTTAAACATTGTTTGATAAAATCACGAGTTCTAGATTGACTTAGAAAACTACGATACAATAAACTAGGCTGCATACAACCGAGTATTTTAAAATTAAAATATCACTATAAGCTAAGTTAAGTGTAGTGAAAATGAAGAGAGAAAAGCTAAAGAGGATGGTTCAAGAAATGATTTTATTGAAGAGATTGTAAATAACAGTGAAAAATAAAAAGCAAAAAAATAGATTTAGCTGGTTTGGGAAAATACAACAATGGATAAAAGTGAAACAATTAGGATGGTATAAAAACATAAAATGTGGGATTAAAAGAAACAAGCTAGAATTAAAAAAAAATTTAAATTAAAACCGCATGTAATACTCAATAAGAAAATAATGGGTTGGAAAAAGGTTAACGATGATGAGCTATTTATCTAAGTCTCGGGCTTCCAGTTCAATACTATATTAATTTAGGGGTTTCTAAGAATATAAGAAAATGCGCATAAGTAGGACCGTCAAAAAAAACTTCTTGTTCGTGAACAGCTCTTGTTTGAATCGTTAGTTAAGTAAACAAGTCGAACACAAATGATTTTTTTAAGCTCGAATTATAAACGACTTGAACACGAACGACCCTTTGTTCGATCGTGTTTAGCTCGTTTTAGTTCAAAATAAAAAAATTATATATATTATTTATATAGTAATATATTATATACCTTTATATTTAAGTTTAAATCATAACAGCTTGTGTGGTCCTGTGGTTTTGCATCTTTTATTGCATAGAATTGATGCAGATTCAAATCCAACACCTGGCATCTATTTTTTTAATAAATTCAAACAATTCAATTTTGAGACAAACACGAAAATATTGTTCATGAGCAATTTCGAACACGAGCCAATTCAAACATGAGCTAATTTCGAACAAACTAAATATGATCCAAGTCTAAGTTCACTCAAGCTCGGTCTGTTTGCAGCCCTACATAAGGAAAGCATACATAGCTAGTCAATCCAAACACTAAAAAATATAGAAAACTACATTTAATGAGAAAATTGTAGCAAATATACATTTCCAGAGCTAAGAAGCACTCCTAGAGTCAAGAAAAGGCACCTAATGAAGAAAAGCAAGAATAGTAGGATATCAAGTAAAAGTGCAAGTAGCTAAGAAGTCTTTGCATGGAGAAGAAGATAGTATGCACATTGATCTCATGCCATTTTCCACAGACTTCACACATCATTAGATATTTGAGCTTCTGATATAATCAACAGTAGTTTGGAATTTTGTCGTAGAATTATGATTTACTTAATTTGTTTGGAGCATTATATTATCAGTTTTACTTGTCCATTTGTTCATGTTTTCAAAATTTTGCTTCTCAAGAGGTTTGATTATTTATGGAAAATCTGCCAAACAATTGCTAGAGCAAATCTTCTTTTAGTTCAACTCTTTACGTATTTTAAAGTAGGATAATTGTCAGAAAGCAGAGGTGTGATGTTCATGTTTGGATGAAAAAGGTAGGGTGACTGTTTCCATCATTTAGAACAATTTGACAGAGAAAAAAGCTGTTACTAGATAACCAATTAAGAATTTAGCCCATAAATCATATTTTACAGAAGTAGAGAATGAAAAAAAAATAAGAGAGAGACATAAAACAGAGCTTGATCTCACTTTTAACATGTATTCCTTCACTACATTTCATGATATTGATTAAGGGTGAAAGAAATTTCACAATCTAATTCGTTTCACTTATTTATATTGATTCATCTAACCAGTCACATTAAACCTACTTTGAATTCTGATATTTAAACTGCATATAATTTATATGAAAGGATAAGAATGCTCGTTGTTATAAATTTAACATTTAATGTCATAAAATTTTGGTAATTTTATTATGCTAAGTTGTTGAATACTTTCACCCCTTGTAATATTGCCTGTTTCAGGCTTAGGATTTATATTACATATAGATGGTATTTCAATTAAATCGCTTATTTGTGTTTCGTTCCTGTCTCGTTTTTAAAGCACCCAAAACAAAAAAAAAAAAAAAAACAAGGTGCTATTACAAGTTACTCAATATGTGAGACGACAAAGGCTATACGTAAAAAGTCCAACCAGCTCTCATCAAAGACTTTCAAATATGAAATATTTGTTAACCTGGCAATAAGCAGGCTTAATCTAATAGCCCCTTAAGAAACAAATTGAGCAAATGAAGTATAATTCTAGCCAAGTGGGAGAAATAATGAGAATATAAAGTAAGAAATCTAAAAGGCTTGATATAACCTCCATCAAAAGGCGTAACTGATGTACGTGGTCTCGTCCTGGAAATAAGGGCTTGCGGTCCATTAGCTCCATAAAAATGCAGCCAACCGACCACATGTCAATTGCTGTTGTGTACTCTGAAGAATTTAACAAAAGCTCTGGTGCACGGTACCATCTTGTAACAACATACTCCGTCATGAAATCAGTTTCTGATGTAGTGCGAGCCAATCCAAAGTCGCATATTTTCAAATCACAGTTAGCATTCAGTAGAAGGTTGCTGGGCTTCAAATCTCTATGAAGAACACTAGCTGAATGTATGTATTTTAGTCCACGAAGGATCTGATATAGGAAATACTGCAAATAAAAAATGGGAAAACTCTTAAGTAGAGGTACACTTAAAAATCAAACAATAAATAAAGCAATGCACAAGGCAGGCAAGAGGCATGTAATGCAGTAAATAAATTACTCATAATCAAATGAAAAATTATTGGCTCAGATTAGTACAACATATGCGCCGAGCTAGCAATAAGCAAGAATGGACAAAAAAACATAACAAAAAGTCCATGATTCTTAGAATTCCAAGCCATTTCCATGACAAGTAGAGCAATGACTTTGAAAACTACTTTCTACAGACAAAATTTAGATTTTCTCATTGAGAAATACCATGCCTACTTCACTTTGGGCTGCCAGTATCTAGTATTCAAGTGCATTCTAAATGAAGTACAAATTAAATTCACTGTTTTTGAAATATTTTATGATGCTTAGTTAGTTATAGAATAAATTCAGAAGATTAATCTTTAGTGTTTGCATTGGTATAAAACAAGCCATAGTTTATCTTTTAGAATAATTTATTTTTTAGGCAACAAAGCGGTGAGTGGCATCTGTCTGTGGTGGGGAATGGCGGGGGGGGGCAGGCGGGAGATCAAATTGTTGGAAGCGGTGTAGTTAAAAATCACAAAAATTAGGTGATATTAGGAATACACCAAAAATAAACAAAAGGGTGAATTCCAAAGACATCAATAAACTACCATGCATTCCTTTTCTAATCGAACTACTAAAGTTTCAAAACACATGCATTCCTTTTGGACTACGCTGGAAATACTTCAAACCAAATAACCCATAAGTAATTTGTCAAAGGAATTTAATGGCATATGTGATGAGACTACCAAGGATGATACAAAAGAAGATGAAGTAGCAATTTCATATGAGCAGCCCCGCAAAAAAAAATTGAGGCGCTATATACATTTAATAATATAATAAAGCTAAATTATCTTCTTAGTTGATGCACCTACATACAGTACGTATTGAAGCACATAGAAATATTTCTTAGAGATACCAACAACAAAGGTAATGAAGGTTTTAAGATATCCAAAGCATAATTTCCAATTCATGGAGAATCAAGCAATGAATGATGAAATATTGCATCTTACACAAATCTTGAACCATGAGGGAATATCATAATACAATTTCCAACACATAGTTCATGTTGGATCTAGAGGGTAAAAAAATAGTTTCAGCTTGAAAGCAAAACTTGAATTGAGTTCCTTCCACTTGCAGCAACCCTTACCCATTAACTGACAGTTTTTGGAATGATGAAATCCATCCATTAGTGTATTGGACTTTAAATTGGCCGGCCCCCTGATGTTTCACCCACATAAAAAGTAGTATAAAAGCTAAGGTTTGCCCGGATCAAGTGTTTCACACGATTTCCAGCTCTCATGGGACTTGATAATTTCTGAAATGGTTGAGCAAGTTTATTACAGAAATCTAAACTTTAAATTTATCAAAAGTGCATGATGTGAATGTTGAGACTAGCACCATGTTGGTGCCTATGACAAAAGGATGCATTCTCTAATTTTTTATTTCCTCAATCAATTTTAGTTTACTATTTGGACTGCAAGCAAGTCTATTCAGTTCTCATTGGATTCAGCACTTACAATTCCAAATTTATGTCAAACCACTAAATTGCTGTTCTCCAAGTTTATATTCCGAGTCTGTATTTTAGAAAAGATTGGATCCCTATTATTGCAGCATTTAGTGAGTGGTACTGTTGGCTGTCGCTACTCTCCTAATTGGAGACTTGTCACCTGCAATGGAACATGAGATTGTTGAATGAAGTAGTCTTAGCCAAGTTTTAAGAATTCGGAGAAACTACCAATTATGGATTAATGATGGTTATAAATAAGGCCATATTGTAAATAAAAATGAATGAAATGACTAATACAATTTATTTTGCCTCCCAGAACTTGTGTTATTGGATATGAATTCTTTGAGCATGTTGCAAGTGTTAACAATTTTTTTATGGAAGCTTCTCCATACATGTGTCAGTCTTGGATCTTCTATTCATTGACCAATATCTTCATTTTTTTTTCAACCATGCACTTTTTGATGATTTTAAATGGTCAAATTTACTACACTTTTCCTTCAGTGATATGAATATTAAATTATTTCACTTCAATTCCATCTTAGATTTTGGCAAAAATTTACATTATTATTTAAAGCAAGCTGTACGTATATTTTGGTTTTACACCATAAGAAACAAAACATTGCCAAACAATTAGTAAACTGAGAATTAATATCTTCTATGCATGCTTTTGTGCATTTCACCTTAGGTTTGTGTTAAGTAAACTCCAACACATTTTGCATCATATTTTGTATTAGAACTTATGGTTACAAATATCATGTCAGCTAGAATTAAAATATAATAATTCATGTCAGCTAGAATTAAAACATAATAATTAGGTCAACAACAACAACAAAGCCTTCATTCCACTAAGTGGGGGCTATATGAATCATTTTTTCTCGGTTGCCCTATTAAGCGTCATATTTTAATTTAATTCTAATAGATTAAGATCAAAACTATACAATATGTCCAACTCTTTTTAGATCTACCTCTACCTTTTAAAACACCTAATCTCCTAAAAGAATCATCAGATCATCAATGTTTAATGTGACCAAACCATCTAAGATGACTCTCTAAACTTGTCTACCTCTGGAGTTACACCAACCCTTTCACGAATACATTCATTTCGCATTTTGTCTCAAAGTGTAAAGCCGCTCATCCACCTAAGCATTGTCATCTCAGCAAAACTTAACTTAGTTTCATGCTTCTCTTTTATAGGCCAACATTCTACACCAAAAAGCATTGCAGGTCTCACCACCATCTTATAAAATTTTCCTTTAATTTCAAGTGGTAACTTTCTATCACACAATGGGTCTGATGTTTTCCTCCACTTCAACCACCCAACTTGAATTCTACTAATAGCATCCCCATCAATATCACCATCACTTTGAACAATAGACCTGAGATATCTAAAACATTCACCCATTTTAAAGACTTAAATCACTCATTGTTACAATCGCACCACTAGATCTACTAATACTACTAAAATTACATTCCACATATTCAATTTTAGTTTTACTCAAATGAAAGCCTTTAGACTCTAAAGTTGACCTTCAAAATTCAAGTATTTCCTGACCTCTTTCTTGAGTCTTATCCATCAGAAGGATATCATCAGCAAAAAGCATACACCAACGTACATCCTCATGTAAATGTCTACTAAGGATATCCATAATTAAAGCAAAAAGATATGAACTTAAAGCCAATCCCGAGGCGATGTTCACAGTTATATTCCTATTCTTTTTGTAGAAGATATAACCTTATGAGAATTTTAGATTAGAATTATGATATTGAAGGTTTTTTTAAACATTTAAATTTAGGGTCTGTTTGGGGCAAGTACAGTTTATTGACAATCTGTTGATAAGCAGTTGATCCAGATAAGCTGTTGATCAACAGTTAATCCAGATAAGTTGATTGACTGTTTGGTTTATGCTGTTGGAAAACAAATGATTTACAGTTGATCATACATAAATGATCATTCTACCCCTGTGCAGTAATGTTGTTTGCAACAGAGCTGTCTAGGCAATATATTTGTTACTGGAGAAGCAGAAAACCAATATAGAACAAAAAAAAACAACCCTCACTTAACAGTCCAGACATAAAAGTAAACAAGAACATAAAGCAAAAGAAGACCCTTTAACACATTCTTTAGCCTAAATGTTTTTCATCTGTAACATATGAATAAAAGTAGGTTATATAATTTAGAGCAAGCAAAAAAAAAAATATGCTTTCCTCGATCATCTCTTTTAATTATATAATCAAAATTCTAATTTAATTAAAAGTGTGATTAAAATTTCAATAGTTAGGCATATATTAAATTGATAAGTAATATGTTAAAACCCTAACTCACTGTAACTTTTCTTTGTTACCGCCAATTTTTTATTGATCCAAAAGTCAAATTCCTATAGCTTGAATTATGATTTATTTAAAACTTACTATTAATAATTAATCATTAAACTTATATATTAAATTTATAAATTATAAAATTATAAAAAATCTTACCACGTTTGGCTTTAAACCCACACAGAGCGCATCCTTCTTCTTTCTCTGCCACGTCGCCTTCAACTTCGACACAAAGAGCCGCTCCTATTATTCCTTCGTGAGAAGCATCACCTCATCCATCTTCTTCCATCGCAAAGAAATCCCTCGACTTCTCTTCTCGACACTCAATTGGCTCGATTTGAGACTCTTACTTCTCTCCGCAAACCTGCAAGGTAGGGCTGAAAACGATCCCTCCTTTCTTCTTCCTCTTATATGGCGTCACTTCCTCCAGAAAATGGGCTAGGGTTTGGGCAGGCCTCTTCTTCCTAACGGTACCCGCATCCAACCTCACTTCTTCTCTTTCTATCGATCGTTCTGCGCAGGATAGGGAAAAAGTAGCCGGATAATAATTCGTAAAGGAACGCGGGCCGCGCCTGCGGCCGCATTCCTTTGAAACAGAGGGATGACTCGCCCGCACGTATCTGTATAATCCCAACAAACGTGATATCCAAACGCTATGGTGGCGTTTTCAAAATGTCGCCCGCATCTATAAGTTGCCCCAAATGGGGCCTTAGTTGGTTCAAAAGAAGTTGAGATTATTGAACTAAAATTGATAGGACAAAGTGTATTATTTTGATTAAATGGTGAAAGTGAAGCATAATTAGCATGAGTTAGCGTGAGAATTAAACTTTAAAAGCAATATATGTCGTTCAATGAATACAAGGACAAATTGTATAATAAATTTAATAATTGTGAATAAAATAATTCTAACGCTCTTCAATATCAAGTAAGGCTTAAATATCTTGTAGTTACAAATGGTTTGCCTCTAAAAACACAATATTACCATGACCTATTTAATAAAAAAATTAAATAACTAAGCTATAATTCAGATAAAATTCAATTTGAGGATTTGTAGCTTCTGCTTCTTTATATTGTCTGATTTAGTATCTTGTACTATCATTAGCATGCGACTTTTCAAGTGTCTCAAGGAATTTGGTGGCTGGCTGTTTCCTTCCATAGCTCTCCTATCGCCGCCAAAGTTCAGTTATCTGTTTTTATAAACCGAAGGCTGCTGTTCGAAATAGTAGGATTAGAATGTTTTGTTTGATTTAGAATCTGATATTGTTGAATTAAAAACTTGCAGTTTTTAATGATATTTTGGGCATCCTAAGAAACCATTAACAGTGGTTAATTTTGGGTTATAAATAGAATTATTGATGCATGCAAAAGAATGGAAGAAATGCTTAAGAGAACCTTAGAATTTCTCTCAAAATTTGTGTACTATTACGCGATTTCTTGGAGCATATTAGAAGTATAGAGACAATTTTTAAGAGAGGTTTCTCCTACCAGCATGAGGCCCACATCTTCTATTTGGTATTTATATTGTTATTCTTATTCATTTATGTATTTTTCAATGAGTGAATGAAATTTAATTAGGTTTTCTACAATATGGCATTCCTTTTGCAGTGTGAAACATAATCATTGTGAAACTTCTATTTCATCTCAATTTTTCTATGACCGTCAAATTATTGTTTAGAGTTATATGTTCTTTTTCTAATTTTGCATCAAAAGAGAAAATATTTACCTAAGTTAATGGTCTGTGAATTAGGTTTTTTGTGCGTTGTTTATGTAACCCACCCTAGGTATGCATTAATAAATCATGTAACTGCTTAGAAGCGAGTAACTCCACACAAACTCCACATAATTAAGTGGGCTCTCAGTGCATAACACTGGCAGGAATTTAAAAGTTTTCATTTGATGGAGAACGATGGTTGATGTGGCAGACTCGATCATGAGAAAGACATTGTATAGACCTAGAAGCAAGTGAAAAAGCCCACATTATAAGAGAAACCAGTGTAGAGTTCCTATTATACTAATCATGGCCTTACCATTAGATTAAACTTTTAAATTGATGGGCGCCAATCCACGAGTTTATCAGACTTATCTTTCACCCTCAGTATAAATTCACCATCTCATTGAAGTTAATACTAAAGTGGAACTTACTTCAAATGCAGCAAGCATACTAGCATTATTAGTTGTAAAAAGTAAGAAATACCATAACATACAGAAATTCAAAGAGCAATGGTGAAGATATAGAAATCAGGTGTCAATATGAAGCAGAAATTCTCATGAGCCTCCCATCTTTCCACAGTTAAATTTGAGGCATTCAACTTTTGCATTCCGCTCTCCTTATATTGCTTCATAACTCTATAATGGCGAAGAAAAGGCTCACATCTAACAACTGATGCATGGAGCAACATATATAACCATCAACAATAAAGTAGAAGATGTGCCAATGAAACAGTTTAATAGTGTTGGAGCAACATAAACAAAAGCTGAGGAAAACATATAAAGAAAATTGGTACAATGGTATAATAAAAACAATCATAATTTACATGATGAATGATGAAAGCAAACTGCAAAGAAATGGGATTACTGGAATTCTTTCGACTCAAAGGTTTCATGAACTTTATGGTATGGATACAATTGGTTGTTTTCAGCCTAAGTAGGCGAGTTAAAATAAGCCAAGTAGAACAAATAAAAAAAAAAAGTAGAGCAATGGTGTTATAAAAATTATAATTGACAAGCATGATGAAAGCAGCCAGAAAGCAGGTGGCCTTATCTAACAAATTCAAATTTTTAATAAGACTTACGGTTTAAATGTGACTGGCTGTCTCTAAATTGGAAAGAAGCAAAATGGAAACAATTAAAATAAATGTAGTAAAAAATAAAAAAATAACAAAAAATAAACTGCCAGCGTAAACCTAGACAACCTAGTGTCATGTAGGCCAATCACCGCCCTACACAATTTGTAATTCCTCGCCAATATTGATAGGATATTATAAGAGCCATTAGTAATAGTCTGCATAAAGATAATGAATTCTTCAAGCTTCAATCATATTGCGGTAGATCTATTCCGCCACAATTGTAATCCTCCCCAACATTGGGAAGAAGACTACCGTAATTCAAAAGAGTCATTAGTTACAAGCCGGTATAAGATAGTAAATTCTCAAAACCTCAATCATATTGAAGTCTGCATATCCCTTAATAGGTAGATTGGTGTTGTCAAACCTCAACATTAGACTGTCATTCAGAACTAAGTGGGATGGCAGCTCTAATAGAAAGTGCCAATTATAGTTTGCCGGTGTAATGATTCTAGGCAGGTAGAAGATTACAATGTCCTCAGTAATCTTGTGTTAAAATCATTTAGTCCCCGAACACTCAAATAAATAATCATTACCTCATCTAATAGTTAAGAGTCCTGGGTGGGGTTGGTAGTAGTTTCAAACTGATTGGACTAGTTGGGTACCCTTCTGTCAGGTTTATGTCAATTCAAACTTCCAGTGTTCTCTTCATTAAGAGTTCTGAAAGGCCATTTGAAGAAAAAAAATATAATGAAAGAAATGAAACTATGGGTTCCATATTTCCTAACAAAGCAATGGGTTGTCTAGCATTTATGGGCATGATTGGTGGATATAAGGAAATGGCGACTACAATCATGTCATGCTATTTTTTTATTACAGTGAGATATAGTTTTTACAGATGTAGTCTAATCACATGGATCATATGATGATGTGATCGAAGAGCTGATAGTTTTCCCTTGCAGCAAACTCAATATTCTTAATTAAGGACATTGTTTCGACATTTCTTGTATAGTTCAAGCAAAATGTTCATGTATTTACCGTGATTGAGTAGATGTTTTGAAATACCAAATAATTTTAAAAGCTGAGCATAATTACCATCTACAATCATTAATGTGATTTATACATAGATTAAACAGTTAGCCATTATATATAAAGAGATATGTTGTTTCTATCATTTCTGACTAGTGTTAATGAATGATAGTAGGCATAGAACTTATTTGCATTAGGGATTTCATGCTCTTATAACAGTCTAATCAAAACACAAAACCAAAATTATGTTTATGCAAGCCTAAATAGGATTCTAACTTCAATTTGGGGCTGCAGTTAGCCAACATGTAAAAGACTCAAGTGAAGCTTGTATCGACAAATAATAATAGCTAACTTCGTTGCAGATGATTTGTACGCCGTAGCCAAGTTAAGTAAGCACTTAACATTTTCAATTTCATTTATGATCTTCCCTTCTTCCCACAATTCTATTCCCTCAACCCCTCCACCCATCTCACCAAGGACACTGCCATGTGCTTATTACCACAAATTCTCCCTGTTTTTCTGTGAAGGATGACAGATTGTTGCTTTAATCAAGATATTGTTGGCACTTTCTAGCAACTTGATATAAAAGACTAAAAGAAGAAGCAAAGCCAGGTCCTCAAAGATGTTAGCAATCTAAAAATCAGACACTTTTCATATATTTGAACCTGGAGTGGATATTAAACATGTTGTAATTTACCAATACAATGCTTTATCATATAAATGGATATTAAACAAACATTACAATTTTCCCTGCATAGAAATTGTATATGGATGCTCTCTGTTTGAGCGGTTTATACATATCTTGTATATCGTTGACAGAATTTTATTTATGAGGTCTGATAATATATTTTATTTTCATGTAAACTTATTAAATTTTCAAGCAAACGAACCTTGTTAATTTCAAAAGACACAAGTAGATTTGAATGTATAATTTTTTTTATAAGTGATACTCTCATTTGATGCCATACATATCATCTATAACGGAAGTTTCTGTTGATAATTAAGTTGATCATTCAATCTTAAGCATTAATGCTTTGTAGATTCAACTCACCTGATAGGAAAATCATCTACCTAGGATGAAAGGATCAACATCAATTGTATTAGAACCATAGAGAACAAATAATGACTACATTTAAGCTTTCATTTACAATATTTTCCTAGATTTCTGGATATCAGGAATTGATTAAATTTAATTGCCAGGTATTTCATACATTTACTCTTCAACTTCTCATGCGTCACTTCAATGGAAATTACATCATCATAAATACAAAAAATTGTGCATTTTACTAGTTCTATAATTCACAGCAGCCATGGTTAGCCCTGACCCTTGGGTTTCATGGAGTGCATCAAGGTTAAATTGATTATCGTTTTTCATATTGTAGTGGTGCACTGCCTATTGGACCCAATGTGTGATGGCAAAAATAGATGAGAAGATTATCAAACAGTTCATTGTGAAGCAAATAATAGATTTGTAGCAGGCATTTTTCAAAAGAACTATTTTTTAGCATCTCTATTCTTAGAATAGGATGAGTCACAGCTGTCAACACATAAATAGCATAGCTGAGAGATTGTTAAAATTTATATACACTTCCATGAAAATGAAGAATAAAATTACAGTATAAAACAAACATGTAACCATAATGTCTTCAGTAAATTTTTTTTTTGAGACAACTAAAAAGTACAAGAAATCTAAGCAACTCAGAACAGCGACTTTTTCAAATCACAATGATTAAGTACTATATAATATTCAAGTAATGCAAGATGAATCCTTCACGTGAAGGAAAAGCTTCTCTTGTTTGAAAAAAAAGATAATTCACTCTTCCATTTAAAAAAAACAAGAAGGATATATCTAATCGCTGGAAATCAATTCACATTTGTGTTAAACAAAAAGATCAGATCTAATTCCAAAATAAACCATTTTCATTTATCATTAACAGTACATAAGAGGCAAAAACAATAACCTGACAGTGCTCCTCTGACAGAGACTGATTTGAACGAATTATCTGATGGAGATCAGTGTCCATAAGTTCATAAGCAATGTATACATCATTGAATGCCTCCCTTCTTGGTGCTGGTATTATATCTCTGATTGCAACAACCTGCACAAGAAAAAAAAATGATGAGGAAAAAAATTGGTATTTAGTCACCAAGCATTACAAGTGTTTCTAAAGTAGAAAGCCAGGAACAGAATACCAGATAGCAGTCTTCCGTTAAGCTTGAGGAAAAGAAAGTACAATCAATGCAGGGTACCTGACAACTAAGTCCAAGCATATATGCTTACTTAAGGGCCACTTGTTTCTTGTTTAGAGTACTAAAGAGCACCAATGACAAAACTCCAATGAAAAGATCCACGTTAATCAACCTAAATTTTTAACCTGATGGCATCTAATCATAGAAGACATTTGTTCACATGCATCACATTTTAATCGAAGTCATCATCAGGGATATCTCTACAACAATTATCATCTCCTTGAAAATGTCGTCTAACACAGCAAAATTATACTTAAACCACCCTAAAAAATCATGAATAATAAACAGTTAATTTCGTTAAGCCTCATTGTTATTTTGATGAATAAAAATATTATAGTAACTTGAGCTAGCCTCTTGCCTTTAGGATTATGAATTAGGTCCCCTCATGGAAAGATGAAATGTGACATCATTGGAGGAAGACAACTTCCACTAAAATCCTAAGATTTCCCTTCTTTTTTATATTACTATGCTAACAATTTCTTATTTAAGCACAATAATACTTGCAAAACAATATCTACTATGTAGATCGTAAACTTAATTAAATTAAATATTGTATGCAAAGTGAATTAAGTGGGGAAGGGAAACAAGGAATCAAAGAAAATGAGGCGAGATGACGAACAGTCAAACAGAGGGGAGAGTAAGCGAGGGGGTTCACTGCCAACAAATGAGCTCACCCTATAAATCGACGCGAGAGGCTGGAGCTCTCGTGTGTGCGATTAGAGAGCAAAGGACGAAAGAAGGAGAAGGTGTTGTGTATCTTCTTACCCGAAGAAGCGGCGTAGCACGTTGTGCTCGAGGGAAGAAGAGGATCATTGCATTGTTGTGTCGAGCCGCAACATCTCTACCGAACAGGGAGAAGAAAGAGGGAGGCGGCGGCACCAAGCGTTTGCTTTGTTGCGTTGAGTCGCAGTGTCAACAGGGAGAAGGAGCTACGTCAAATCTGAGCATCACATGCCGAAAAGAAGCTAGCCTGTGTGTAAAGGAGGTATCGTGGTCTGTGGGAAAAAATTTGAGTACATAAGACGTACGCAGTGCTGCATGCGATACCCAATTAGAGGAAGACACATCAGCTTCGTCGGCCCCACCTTAAAACAAATAGAACTTTTACCAGGCGTGACCCGTCGACCCGACCGCCATTGTAACCACCATGTAACCCCGTTGTAATTTCCGTTGTCCCCCCTGTAAAGCGCTTGTATACCCTATGTAACCCCGGTGTAATCTCCGTTGTCTCCCCCCTGTAACGCGAGTGTACACTGGATGTAATACCGGTGTAACCTCCGTGCTCACCCCCCTATAACACGGCTGTATACTAAATGTAACCCTGGTGTAACCTCCGCGGTCACGGCCCTAAACTGCGGCCCTAAACTGCGCGTGCACACTGGATGTAACTCCGGTGTAAGTTCCGCGGTAACGCCCCTGTAACGCGCTGTCGGCGCTAAATTATTGTTGTGAAACCAGTGTAACCTCCGCGGTCACTCCCCTGGATGTACATTATATGTAACCCTAGTGTAACCTGAACACTGTACCGCGCGTGTAACCGGAATGTAATGTCCGTGTAAAGTAGTCTCCGCGGAATCGCCATTGCACCTTTTGTGTAACTTCAATGTAACAGCGAGTTACGTGCATGTAACCCGATGGAACTGCGCATGTAACGTTGGTATAACTGCGATGTAACCCTCACGTAACTTCTTATAACCTATTTACCCTAGTAAAAATCAAAAAAATCACATAGTAAGAAATCGTATTCGAAAAAAGGGATTCGCGCCGCTAGAGTTGCTTTATCGTATTCGTTTTCAAGGTTAGGGTTTTTGCTCTTGTGAGGGAAGAGTATAACGGAGGATAAGGAGGAGACTACGAAGACCTTGGAAGAGACCAATGGTGCGGATTTGGGTGAGGGTAACCAGCCGGAATGCGAGCAAGCAACCGTTACGGTGAAGGCGGCCGTAAGCAGTTCAAGAAGAAGAACAGTCATCCAGTTTCTAGGTATTAATTAGATTATTGTGGCTATTTTCATTTAAATGGTGATATTGTGCCCGTGGTTATGAAACACAACAATTATATCACGTCCAAGGTTATATACCACTTTTAATACAGTAAAAATTATTCTATGTTTTGATTATTGTGGCTGTTTTCATTTATTTATTGAAGCTTGTTTAATGGTGTTAAATGAATTTTAAATGAAGTCTTAATGTCGTCAAACGGATATATAGATGATACTAAACTATTCTCTTGTATTGTTGTAGGTTTTTGAACCCAAAAGTAATGAATTGCAGATGTCGTCCATCTGCAGTACGAGAGGTTCTCGATAAGGTCCGACTAAAAATCAATGAAGACACATGAAATAAATTGGAAGCCATGAGTTTGACTCAATTTTTTGAACTCCCTTTGTACCCTCAGGACAATGTTCTGACGATGCACATAATAAATTGTTGGGACGTTGATCGAATAGAATTCAATTTGGGAGGGAAAATTTGTTTCTGATGAAGTTGCATTACTGCTAGGCATGCCCAATAGAGGGTTTCCTGCATGTTGGACCAATGTTTCGCCTGATACAATGGATGCAAGACAAATAAAGACTGCCCTACTCAACTTTTCACCTGGGGAGTCACCTCACAACCTTTTGCAATTAATAATCAAGTTTTTAATTTCAAATTTGATTTATCCTTCAAGCAACATTAGAGTTTTGAAAGAATTGTCCTGTATTTGCGAGAATGTAGATACTTTTGCAGTGTATAATTGGTCAGCAACATTATATGGATTTCTACATATGCAACTTAATGTTGTGTCACTAAAATTAAAAAAGATCAATGGTTCTGTATTTCTTCTATCGGTTTATGATCTACCAATAAATTTTAAAAGTTTCTTTAATCAATTTTAAAATAATTCATCATGTTTAACGCAGATCTGGTTTTATGAGCACACTTCCTTGGTCCTTCCAGCATTGCCTCAGGCTAGACCAAGAATGCTGAGGTGGTCAAATGTGAGGTGAAATACTGTGAAGATTCAGCTAGCCTCTGAGAGGCTTAGGTCTGCCGAGGTCAGCAATTTAGTTTTTTATTCCATAGAATTTGTTATATTCACGTGATACTTTCATTAATTTTAATTTTATGTAATGTCTTGCAGGTCTTTGATTATTTTTTTAAAATTAAAGATAGTGAGCATCGTCTACTTGGCTCTCCATTTCAAGAATCATCCAGTCTTGAGCAACATCTCCCACAAAAGGACGTTCTATCCCAACCACAGTCGCCCGCATTCATTGATATTGTTGATGTTATAATTCCTTATCATATCAGTCCTCCACCACATGATAAGTATCAACATACTACATCTAGCATTGAATTTGAAGAAATTCATGAATAACTCAAAAATCATAAATTATTCTTGGAATTTCAAATCTCAGTTCATAATCGTCTTATAAAGCTGGAAAATATAATGACAGATTTAAAATCTGAAGTTAAAGAAATAAATAAAATACTAAAACAACCTGTTGGGACATTACCCACTAAATGGGTGAAAGAGTCCCCGCTAGGGAGCCTAATTCATAGAATTAAGGCAACATAGGGCAGAAGAAAAAAGACTCTCAGTTCTCCATTTATGGTATTTGAACAGAAGAAGAGACAAAAACCAACTCAGGAAGCGGCTGAAGAGCCTGAAGAGGTTGAAGCCTTGCACCTAAGCATTATCCTTAAAAGTTCTTCCTTATTAATTTAATTAACAAAATTTCTTATTTAATAGATTGATATTGTACGTACATGAAAAGTAAATAAAGTCGATCAGCAAGCCATAACTGGTGACATTACTTTTGATCATACAACTGTACATACTAAGGTAGCTGATGAAGTTCTCCAAACACCATCTGTAGATAAACATGACGATCAAGAACAAGATGACATGCATTATGTTGATGAAGACTACCTTGATAAGGTATATAACACTTCCTTGAAGTGTTCAAACGGAATGCTTAAATATTTCCATCTTATAATGTTTGTGTTTTGCTTATAGGTATGTTCAGCCCCACTTGCAGTCGATTTTCCTGCTAGAGAATAAATTCTAGATTATATACGGGAAGCAATCGATATTTGTTGTAACAAATTCACTGACATGTAAGTATAAAATTTTAATTACTGATTATCTTTTACTTTTCTAATTATTTTTTATCTTACTTAAAAATTTGAAATGCATGGGTGACTTAATAATTGATATGGGACATGTATCGTTAACCCGACATTATCTTGATGAATTACTCATCAACGGGTGGTTAGCAAACGAACATGTCGCTTGTTTCGCTATGTCGATTGTTTCGCTATGTTAATGGAGCAGAGCAATAATCCAGAACTATAACTATACAGATCTTACCTATATGTGTCTTCATGTCACTGGGTAAATTTTGAAATTCATGTGTCGTAATCGTACAGCCAAATATTTCTTTAATTAATAATTATTTTTATGTCATATATATCCTTCTCTGCAGCTGTACAAGGTATGGAACGTAAAAGGCTTTGTGGAGCACATTACGAAGCGGACCACTAAGAATGTGGAGTTAATTTTGCTACCAATAATCAATAATCAACATTGGACACTGCTTGTTCGATCAATTAAGGATCTCAAATGGAGGTTATACGATTCATTGCCCAACATTATGTATTTGCATATAACTAATGTCATTGTAAGTATGCTATCTTTGTTAGTTATATGTTTCTTATGATCTTGTTCATTTATTTCTAAATATAACTATGCAGATTAAACATTTTCTGAGCGATGTGGGGGAAGCATTTGAAGTTGATCTTAGTAAATGACAAGTTGTAATGCCTAGAGGCATTCCAGTGCAAAGCAACAGTACCGACTGTGGTGTGTTCGTTTGTAAATATATGGAAATAATTGTCGGAAACAATTGTACAAAAGAGTAAATTTGAGTGGAAAGAATATTTGGGCTGACAGACATTCATGCATTAATTTGAGCAGAAATAGGCTACGAGATCGCTAAATTTGCATTGTCACAATGATTCATTTATTTTTCACCTTATAACAAATGTTGCAGTTGAGCTGGATGGAGCCAAAGGGGTGGATGCTGCAGTTCAGTTGGATGGATTACACATGCTGCTCAACTGCAGCATCCACCAGCTCAACTATAGCATCCACCCTTTTGGCTCCATTCAACTCAACTGCAACATTTGTTATGAGGTGAAAAATAGATGGATCATTGTGACAATGCAAATTTAGCGATCTCGTTGTTTATTTCTGTTCAAAATAATGACATGAATATCTGTCAGTCCAAATATTTTTTCCACTCAAATTTACTTTTTTGTACAATTATTTCCATATATTTACATACGAAAACACCACAGTCAAAACTGTTGCTTTGCACTGGAATGCCTCTAGACATTACAACTTGTCATTTACTAAGATCAACTTCACATGATTCCCCCACATCGCTTAGAAAATGTTTAATCTGCACAGTTATATTTAGAAATGAATGAACAATACCGTAGGAAACATATAACTAATAAATATTGCATACTTACAACGGCATCAGTTATATGCAAATGCATTCTATTGGGCAATGAATCGTATAATCTCCATTTGAGATCCTTAATTGATCCAACAAGCAGTGTCCAATTCTGATTATTGATTATTGGTAGCAAAATTAACTTCACATTCTTAGTGGTCTGTTTCGTAATGTGCTCCACCAAGTCTTTTACGTTCCCTATCTTGTACAGCTGCAGAGAATGCTATATATAACAAAAAATAATTAGTAATTAAAAAAATATTTGGTTGTACGATTATGACACATGAATTTCAAAATTTGTTCAGTGGCATGAAGACACATATAGGTAAGATCTGTATAGTTCTGGATTATTGCTCCTCTTATGCTCCATTAACATAGCGAAACAATCGACATGTTCATTTTCTAACCACCCGTTGATGAGTAATTCATCAAGATACGTCGGATAACGTTGGGTTAACGATACATGTCTCATATCAATTATTAAGTCACCCCTACATCTCAAATTTTTAATTAAGATCAGAAATAATTAAAAAAGTAAAAGATGATCAGTAATTAAAATTTTATACTTACATGTCAGTGAATTTGTTACAACAAATATCGATTGTTTCCCGTATATAATCTAGAATTTATTCTCTAGCAGGAAAATCGACTGCAAGTGGGGCTGAACATACCTATAAGCAAAACACAAACATTGTAAGATGGAAATATTTAAGCATTCCGTTTGAACACTTCAAGGAAGTGTTATATACCTTATCAAGGTAGTCTTCATCAACATAATGCATGTCATCTTGTTCCTGATCGTCATGTTTATATACAGATGGTGTTTGGAGAACTTCGTCAGCTACCTTAACATGTACAGTTGTATGATCAGAAGTAATGTCACCAGTTATGACTTGCTGATCGACTTTATTTACTTCCCCTGTACGTACAATATCAATATGCTAAATAAGAAATATTGTTAGTTAAATTAATAAGGAAGAACTTTTAAGGATAATGCTTAGGTGCAAGGCTTCAGCCTCTTCACGCTCTTCAGCCGCTTCTTGAGTTGGTTTTTGTCTCTTCTTCCGTTCAAATATCATAGATGGAGAACTGAGACTCTTTTTTCTTCTGTCATGTCTCGCCTTAATTCTATGAATTAGGCTCTCTAGCGGGGACTCTTTCATTCATTTAGTGGGTAATGTCCCAACGGGTTGTTTTAGTGCTTTATTTATTTCTTTAACTTCAGATTTTAAATCTGTCATTGTATTTTCCAGCTTTGTAAGACGATTATATTTGTAAGACGATTATAAACTGAGATTTGAAATTCCAAGAATAGTTTATGATGATCTTTGAGTAATTCATGAATTTCTTCAAATCTAATGCTAGAGGTAGTATGTTGATACTTATCATCATATGGTGGAGGACTGGTATGATAAGGAACTATAGCATCAACAATATCAATGAATGCGGGCGACTGTGATTGGGATAGAACGTCTATTTGTGGGAGATATTGCTCAGGACTGGATGGTTCTTGAAATGAAGAGTCAAGTAGATGATGTTCGCTATCTTTAATTTCAAGAAAATAATCAAAAACCTGCAAGACATTACATAGAATCAAAATCAATGAAAGTATCACGTGAACATAACAAATTTTATGGAATAAAGAACTAAATTGCTGACATCGGCAGACCTAAGCCTCTCAAAGGCTAGCTGATTCTTCACAGTATTTCACCTCACATTTGACCACCTCAGCATTCTTGGTCTAACCTGAGGCAATGCTAGAAGGACCAAGGAAGTGTGCTCATAAAATCAGGAAAATAATCAAAAACCTGCAAGACATTACATAGAATCAAAATCAATGAAAGTATCACGTGAACATAACAAATTTTATGGAATAAAGAACTAAATTGCTGACATCGGCAGACCTAAGCCTCTCAAAGGCTAGCTGAATCTTCACAGTATTTCACCTCACATTTGACCACCTCAGCATTCTTGGTCTAACCTGAGGCAATGCTCGAAGGACCAAGGAAGTGTGCTCATAAAATCAGATCTGCGTTAAACATGATGAATTATTTTAAAATTGATTAAAGGATCTTTCAAAATTTATTGGTATATCACAAACCGATAGAAGAAATACAATACTATTGATGTAACTCAGTGGCTGATCCTTTATAATTTTAGTGACACAAACATTAAGTTGCATCTGTAGAAATTCACATAATGTTGTTGGCCAATTGTACGCTACAAAAGTATCTACATTCTCGCAAATAGAAAATAATTTTTTCGAAACTCTAAAGTTGCTTAAAAGAAAAAGCAAATTTGAAATTAAAAACTGGATTTTTAATTGCAAAAGGTTGTGAGATGATTCCTCAGGTGAAAAGTTGAGTAGGGTAGTCTTTATTTGTCTTGTATCAATTGTATCAGGCGAAGCATTGGTCCAGCATACAGAAAATCCTCTATTGGGCATGTCTAGCAGTAATGCAACTTCATCAGAAACAAATTTAACCCCTTTCCCTCCCAAACTGAATGTCATTCAATCAACGTCCCAACAATTTATTATGTGCATCGTCAGAATATTGTCCTAAGGATACAGAGGGAGCTCAAAAAATTGAGTCAAACTCATGACTTCCAATTTATTTCATGTCTTCATCGACTTTTGGTCGGACCTTATCGAGAACCTCTCGTGTTGTAGATGGACGATATCTGCAATTCAATACTTTTGGGTTCAAAAACCTACAACTATACAGGAAAATAGTTTAATATCATCTATATATCTGTTTGGCGACATTAGGGTTTTATTTAAAATTCATTTAACACCATTAAACAAGTTTCGATAAATAAATGAAAACAACCACAATAATCAAAACATAAAATAAATTTTAATGTATTAAAAGTGATATATAACTTTGGACGCGATATCAGTTGTGCTTCATAACCACGGACACGATATCACCATTTAAATGAAAATAGCCACAATAATCTAATTAATACCTAGAAACAGGATGATTGTCATTCTTCTTAGACTGCTTACGGCCGCCTTCACCGTAACGGTTGCTTGCTCGCATTCCGGCTGGTTACCCTCACCCAAATCCGCACCATTGGTCTCTTCCAAGGTCTTCGTAGTCTCCTCATTACCCTCCATTATACTCTTCCCTCACAATAGCAAAAACCCTAAACTTGAAAACGAATACGATGAAGGAACTCTAGCAGCGCGAATCCCTTTTTTCGAATAAGATTTCTTACTGCGTGATTTTTTTAATTTTTACTAGGGTAAATAGGTTATAAGAAGTTGAGGGTTACATCGCAGTTATACCAACGTTACATGCGCAGTTTCATCGGGTTACATGCACATAACTCGCTGTTACATTGAAGTTACACGAAGGGTACAATGGCGATTCCGCGGAGACGACGTTATACAGACATTACATTCCGGTTACACGCGCGGTACAGTCTCCAGGTTACACCGGGGTTGCATATAATGTACATCCAGTGTATATCCAGGGGAGTGACCGCGGAGGTTACACCGGTTTTACAACAAGAGTACATGCGCGTTACAGGGGCGTTACCGCAGAACTTACACCGGGGTTACATCCCACGTACACGTGCAGTTTAGGGCCGTGACTGCGGAGGTTACACCAGGGTTACATTTAGTATACAACCGCGTTACAGGGGGTGAGCGCGGAGGTTACATCGGTATTACATCCAGTGTACACGCGCGTTACAGGGGGGTGACAGCGGAGATTACACTGGGGTTACATAGGGTTTACAAGCACTTTACAGGGGGGTGACAGCGGAGATTACAACGGGGTTACATAGAGGTTAAAATGGCGGTCGGGTCAACGGGTCACACGCGGTAAAAATTCTATTTGTTTTAAGGTGGGGCTGGTGAAGCTGATGTGTCTTTCTCTAATTGGTATTGCACGCAGCGCTGCGTACGTCTTATGTACGCAATTTTTTTCCTGGTGTGTGCATGGGTATGTTATAATAAGGTTTTTTAAATTGATTTAATAATATATATGTATATATAAACACACACACACACATATATACATATATATATATATATATACAGACGTCATAAAATACTATGGAAGTTAGATATCAGATTATACACTAACAAAAATCGCCTAATTTTAAAGTAGAAGAACAGCAAAAAGCATGATTTATGTAGGTGAGACTGAAATATTCATAAAGAAAATGATATCAAATTAATGTCAACTCAAATTCGGTACAATAATTTAGTTCTCTGATCTACTTTGAGATATTTAAGAAACAAACTTAAAGCTGATAGGAAACTTTTTCACAACCCCACAAATAAAAGCAATACAACACTCTCTTAAAGATGATAAGAAAATTAATATATATATATATATATATATATATATATATAATAGAGAAAAAATAAGATTATATAAAGTAAAATAATGAAATTTTTTAGCAAATTAAAGTAATTTAAATTATTTTTGTAATAACATAATCAATAAAATTAAATTTAATATGAATATCATATTTATTTTGAGGTTCTCCATTTTAGAAGAATCGACCTCAAGACAAATCAAATAACAAATTAATCAACATCGATATAAGTACTCATATTTTAATCTATGATAATATTTTGGTTGTTCTCCATAATTTTGCATTAATAGATAGTTGTACGAGTTTTATTTTGATTTATATATTCTTTTCTTTATTGGTCACATTGTTAGGAATTCTTGTAGCTACTTAATATCATGTATTGATGCATGTTTTATATAGTATATTGAATTGAATCTAATGAACACATGATGATATGTTTATATTGATTGTTTGTATGTCAGTACTGATTATAATGGAACCGCCCTTTTATGGTACTAATAGAAGCACGCTAAGGTACCCGAGCACGTAAATAAAAAAGAATATTAATATTGAAGTACCTTAAATGGTATAATTTTTAGACAGTTTTCCTGTGACGGTTGCACAGATTTAGAAAGATATTGGTATAATATTTGATAAAATAAGATTCATTGAATAACATCTCAAGTGTTTATAATGATTTATTAAAAGCTCAACTTACAAACATATTTTTTTCTTGTATTATTGTAGTTTAGAAGTATGAGTATTCACTGGTTTGTTAAGCTTATTTCTATTTTAAATGAACTTTTCAGGTTAATTAAGTGATTTAAAAGATAAGCGAAAAAAGAAAATGTTTACAGAAACGCATACAACCACTAACGAGGTAAATTTAAATATATTTTTTTAATTTAATTTATTTAATGGCTTTCATTTGTTAAATAATAAATGAATATAAAAAATTTAATTCACATCGTCTGTTCCCGTCTTAATTATTCGAAGCCCCAGATAAAGTCGTGACAAAAGTGATACCAGAGCCAAGATTTAAGATTAATTAATGTAATCTTTATGAAAGAGTCAATATAGCAATTATAAGAAAATTTTAATAATAATCAAAATTAAAAAAAACAAGTTAACTCAAATTAATAATCATCTTCATTCAGACATAATGATACACCTGAAATCATGGGAGAAAGGAGTTTGGTAGAAGATTTATTGCTAGCTAAGGTTGACCTACTTAATGAGACATGACTTGTGGTCCGTTTTTAAATTTCAAGGATGAAATTTTCATAGGTAGGGGAGATTGTTGCATCTGGTTCAGTTACTTGGAGAAAGGGAAAAGGAGGAATTGAAGAAGATGAGGCGAGAAGTCGGGCAGCCGAACAAAGTGGGGGAAACTAAGAGGTTGAAAGGCAGAATACAAGCTCGCCCTATAAATCGATGCGAGAGGTGGGAGCACTCGTGTGTGCAAGTAGAGAGTAGAGGAAGTAAGAAGGAGAAGTTGTGTGTCTTCTTACCCGAAGAAGCGACACAACAGCCTTGTGCGTAGAGCTCAAGGGAAGAGGATCATAGCATTGTTATGTCGAACTGTGACGTCTCTGTCGAGCAGAGAGGAGGAAGAGGGTGGCGGCAAAGCCAAGTAATTTCTTTGTCGCATTGTGCCGCAGCTTCGACAAAGGGGAGCTATGTCAGATCGTGCAAGGGAGCAAGCCGGGAATCACACGTCGAGGAGAAGCTCGCCCATGCGAAGAGGAGGCGGAATCGTGGTCTACGCGTGTTGAAGGCTTTACGGAGGTATGTTATAATAAGATTTACTAAAATGATTTAATAATATAATTAATAATAATAATGCGCGCGCGCAAACACACAGACACATATATATATATTGAACAGAAAATAAATAGAATTATATAAAGTAAAATAATGAAAATTTTTAACTAATTAAACTAATTTAAATTATTTTTGTAATGACATAATCAATAAAATTAAATTTTAATATGAATACCATAATGATTTTGAGGTGTTCTATTTTAGAAGAGTCGACGTCCTAGCAAATCAAATAGCAGATTAATTGACATAGAGGTGAATACTCATATTTTTAATCTATTGTAATATTTTGGTTGTTCTCAAGTATTTTACAATAGTAGATACTTGTACAAGCTTTGTTTTTATTTATATTTTCTTTTCTTTATTGGTTACATTGTTAGAAATTTTCGTAAGTACTTAATATCATACATTGATGTATGTTATATATAGTATATTGAATTGAATGCAATGAGCACATGAATGTTACGTTTATATTGACTGTTTGCATGTGCAGGACTGACTATGATGGAGTCATCCCATTATGGTACTAGCGGGGGAACGCTAAAATATCCGTGCACATATATTGAAAAGGATATTGATATTGAAGCACCATAAGTGGTACAAAATTTAGATGATACCCACATAATGGTTGTACATATATGGAATAATATTGGTATGATGTTGATATAGTAATATTTATTCAATGGCATCTCAAATGTTTATATTGATTTATTAAAAGTTTACTGGCATGCATATTATTTTTCTTTTTTCTTATATTACTGTAATTTAGAAGTATGAATATTTACTAGTTTGTTTAGTTCATTGTTATTTTAAACTAACTTTTTAGGTTAATTAAGTGATTTAAAAAATGAGCGAAAGAAAGAAAAATATTTATAGAAGATGTATACAACCAATAACGAGATAAATTTAAATATATTTCTTTAATTTAATTTGTTTGGTGACTCTTTTAATTATTAAATAGTAAATGAATATAGAAAATTTAATTCATATCGTTCGACCGGTTGTTCCCGTCCTGGTTAATTTCAAGCTCCAAGCCGGATCGTGACAACATAGGACCACAAAGGTGCTTTATTAAGCTCAACTGAGACTTGAAACATCAAAACAAGTGAAATGGCCTAAAGTAGGTGGTTGGTAAAGTTTTGGTATGTTCATGAAATTGGTCAACCAATTCAATTAAAGACAAAACAAACTACTAGACGGCCAAGCTCAAGTGAACTTAGTCAATGTTCTCAAGTTAAGGTTGTTTGACCAACTTCAAGTCCACAAATTTGTGAACTTGGTTAACTTGCAGTCTAGGGGAACTAAGTCGTGCTCAAGGCTAGTCAAGTTCATGAATTTGGATGCAAACTTGAGCATGGAGAATTAGGTGAAGTGCAAAACTAGCCAAGTTCGTGAACATAAAGTTGGTAAACTTAGTTTGTCAATGATCGTTTTTCACCTAATTTATTGATCCTTTATACCATCAAGCAATCTCTTTTTCAATCATGGTACGCCTCCAGCATCTCATAGAAAGACCAAAAAAAAAACATTTTCCTTGTGACAACAAGAATTATGATTCAACAACGAGTTGCATTGTTATAAAGTTAAATAATTTGTATCAAAACTCATCCCAGTCACTCTCCCAATAATTTGGATGCATCCTGTATGTCCTTTCATGATTATAAAGACTCCCCTTGTTGAAGGGATTCTAGCTTATAACACCTTCTGAAAAATTCTAAGCTCTCAACTCCTCTCCAACTTCTTTCTCTCAAATTCTATGTTTATCCATTCAATCTTTTACTAACAAACCACCTCGTGGTGATCAATTGACGACCCTAGCTACATTTTGAAGCTAAATTTTTTATTTGAGATTTATCCTTTTTTTATCCTTTAACATAGATAATAGTTTCAATGTGTTTCACCATTTCCTGTCATTCAAAGTTATTTGACTTGCCAAGTCATAGAATGTGTAGAAAGCATCTAATTGTAAAATTTTCTTTTTTTCACACCTCCTAGTGAGACCATATAGCATCCACAAAAAGCAAGATTGATCTAAATTGCTAGCTCTTTTGGGTAAATAAAGTTCCCTATTATACAGCCCTACAAATTGCTAGTTTGATCAATTCTCCGATCACAAGTTTATGGAAAGGGATAATGAATGCTAACACAAGTGAATGCTAAGGTAACACAGGTTCAGCTGCAAAGCTATGAATAAAAGCTTGGTTACCCATAGTGAAATGAGGAGTGGCCTGAGACAATAATATGGGTTGAGAAAAACATAAGAGTAAAGAATAGCATGGCATAAAAAGTGAAATAACAAAATGAGTTCCTAATATACTTGTAGAAGTCCTTACCCATTGGCATAAATTTCTAAGTTGATGAGTGGTTGCTCATATACTAATGCAATGGACTTAATTTGGGCCCATAGAACTCCACCCTGTTAACAACTAATGTTATACTCGATAGTTTAACTTGGATCAAGCGTTCAATCTAGATTCTGGCTCCCATGGGTCATGGTGGCTTGACTACTTCTACTAAGGTCAACAACATTCAGGAGCAGATGATTCTCTAGAGACTCCACATCATTGAGTAGGCATCTGGTGCATAATACATGATGGTGTTGAAAAACTTTAATTTGAAAGAGAGTGATGGTTCATACAAAGGAGTTCATGTGAGGGGAAGATTGTTGAAATATATAAGATAGTGGGGAATACTTTCACTTCGTAAGTGAAAAATAAGTTTTCAATATATATTTATAGCAATCCCTACCCATTAACTTATATTTCTTCTTGACGGTTCAATATTTACAAGGTATTGGATTCAATTTATGGCCCTAGTGTTCCCAATCCTTAACAATGTGCTGTATTAGTAAATGTACATGATAATATGTTAATCCTTTCAAAGTTATGAATGCTATACAAGAAAAGGTAAATTAGTGATCATGTTTAAATAAAAAAAAAATCAAGATGGATACAAAAAGCAGCTATAATACATATTGTAGGGCCGTGGTTTTGGAATTAACCCATTATTTCTCACATCATAAACTAGATTCGAAAGAATAACCTTAAATAAAAAAAAAGTTAATAAAGGAAAGCACTTTCAGAATATTCAACAAAATCAGAAATCAAGAGTGTACAACAAACTAACCAAAACAGACTATATTTCCATTGTTTTCCTATATTGTCGGTTTAGTAGAGAAAAACATAGCATGGCTTGGTAAAATCATATTTAAATAGTTGTTAGAAGTGTTGTCTAGTTCAATGTTAGTTAAAATACGTGTTGATAGAATGACCAAATTTGATTTATTATGAATTTCATTTCATGATAATATAATATCATAATCTTAATTGATCTACAGCTAAAAAATTTTAAAAAACATACCACACGATTGTTATGTATTTACATATATAATGCCTAAACTTTCAAATTTAGATGCATACTACTCCAATTTTTTAACATCACGTCAAAAATACCACCATCACAACCTTTTAAAAAGTAAAATACACATTTTCATGAATAGATTTATGACACCAAGGTATTAAAAGTGTAAATATCAAATTCTGGATGTTAGATATGTAAATATATATAACTTATGTGGGGAATATCCAAGTAAATTTCTCAAAAAATTAATATAAGCGCTTTTGACGTAGGCTACCTAATTTAGGGTGTTTTGTTTTGGTTTTCCAAACTGGATTCTAAACCGAACAAGCTTATTTTATTGTTTGATTCGTGCGGTTTGCCTGGGCGTTTCAAACTGCGGAGCGAGCCCTTTTATTATTCACAACCACGAATCAATAGTTGTGTCCCGCATTCGCAATTACGAAAAGACTGTCCCTGCCCTCGCGAGCCCTAACCGACTGCAAGGAGAAAGCCCGCAGCCCCTCCTCCATTTGCGATCGCTGCTCTCTCCTCCATTCACTTTGCCCTCTCTGCCTCCGCGTGAAGGACCGCAGCGAGCCCCCCTCCATTTGTGTTGTCATTTGGTATTTTGAAACCAGCACATCATTGTCCTTGTTTTCTAGCATTAGGATTCAAAAAGATTTCAAGAATAATCTTCACATAGCCATCCATCAAAATTTCAAGAAATGGGTTGCGGGGGCTGGAAATGCAACCCTCTCTCTCTTTATCTCACTCATATGTGGGAGAGAAGCAAGCGAAGATTTGGAAGAGAAGAGAGTGATAAGACTATAAGAGTGAGATAAAGAGAGAGAGGAAGATACAATGAGAGAGAGAAGGGATGAAGAGAGAGAGAGATATAGGAAAAGAGGAAAAGAGAGTGAGAAATAATGAGAGTGGGCAAAATGTGGGAGAGAGTAATCTTCCTATGTGGTTTAAACCTTGGATTTAAGGAAAAATGGGATATAAAGATGCAAATTTTACTGCTTTAAAAGATTTTTGTTAATTTCTGCTCAAATCATGTTTTAAAGTATCTCACCATTTTTACTAAGGCTTGTTTCGGCTTTTAGAATCGGCGTTTTATAAAAAACGTGATTTTTGTGCGTTTGGGGTCCGTTTCTTCGTCCAGGTTTTTAACCGCATCCTAAAAATATTGCTTTCGTGACCGCAAGCCAACGCCTACATCCCGCGGTTCGCGAATAAACAGCGATGGTTTTTTTCCTTACCCTCACTTTCATTCTTCTTCTAGCCCTACTTCGCCCCGGAGGGATCCAAAGCCCCTTTTGCCCTTGCATTCATTCGTCGACATTGGTATGTTTCTTTAGCTTGCCTCCTCGCTTTTCTCTCGCAATCCATGTCTCGATTAAAGGTAGGAAGACCTTCTATAATGATCGTGAACTATCCTATTATAAGGAGGAAAAAATGTTGGATGTACATATTTTGGGTTTATATCATGTCCTGCCCTTTTTTATGTGCTCAATTCGTTGGTGAGGAGAAGAATCGTGACTTTTTGCCTTCTCTATATTTTATTTTTTCATTTGATACCATCAGATCTATGAAAGTGATTGCATATGGTTGAGAATTTGCATTTATTGTCAAACGGATCTTCTTTATTTTGAGTTCTAACACACCAAAAATTTTTTCTTTTTTTAGTTTTTTTGTCATTACGTTACTTGAGCTCAATATTTTGGTTAATAACAATGGAAGCATTGTTTTTTGGATGGGTTCTAGACCTGATTCGAATATTAAAGAGAGTGGTCTATGACAGCGGAAGCACTTTGTTTGGATGTTTTAACAAATGGTTTATCCTCAAAATGGTTTATTGATGTATTATAAATATTTTTCTCTTTATGTTCTCCAATTGAGGGCATTTAACATACCACATGTTTCATATTTATTTACATATTTAGCACATGAAAATCCGAGCAATAAATGCGAATATGAAAGTTTAAGGGTTTATGGTTGAATGCCTAAGGCTTGTTTGTTGTGCATGTAATTTCTCATTTTATTATATAACCGTGGAAGCAATTTGGGGGGATTTTGGGAAAAATGAAAGAAGTCTTCAACTTCAAGATGGGGGTTTCTTTATGGACAGTCAATGTTAAATATTATCATACTTTTGGTTTGCTGCATGAATAGTGATGGTGGTCTTTTAGAAGATGTCGAAGAATTGATTCTTATGCACGACAATATGAATATTTAGGTGTTCCATATGTAAAAGCATAAAAATTTTATGGTGAAGATGTTTATTTTGTAGTTATGTCACTTGCAAATTCAATGCAGTTGGCTTTTCATAAATTTGCTTACCAATTCTCAAATCTCTAGATAATTATGCAATGTTTATCATATTTTAGTGCATAGAATATTCTACTATCTATCATATAACTATTGAACTTATAGATACAAGAACAAATAGGTAACACATGGGGCAGCACGTCATCCACTATTTGAGAAAAAGAATCAAAATGATTTTTTTGACATATGCTTGCGTGAAATTGAGTTAGGAAATAGACCCACAATCTATTTTAGCAAAGAAGGTTCACAAAATATTACAATTTCAAGAAAGAACAAGCAGATTTTATTACTGAACACAGTTAAAGAACAAGTGGGATCAGTTAAAAAAAATTAAAAATTTTCGAAAGAGCTCAAAAGAGAATCTATCCAACTTGATTGGGATCCCATTAAGAACTCCATTGATGCAGTACCTAATCTATCACAATCTCTTAGTAGTATGTTATTGTTGGAAGATATAATTTGATGATTTCTTATGGTTCAGTTATAGTTCACCTTAATTTGTCCTTTGATGTTGTGAGTAAAAAAAACTGTATAGATTGTTATTGGATTTATTTCACGGAAAGCACTTTCGAAACTATGTTTTTCAAACAGTAAGTTGAACTGTATTTATGTACTTTAGGGGTATTACAGTTATTATGTCAACAGACAGCACTTTCAAAACTATATTTTTCAAACAGATCCAACTATTTATGAAACATCAGCTTCTGAACAACAGGTTTTCAACGGTAGCTTTAGAAACAAACTTTTCTACAGTCACAGCTAAAACAAACGCATCCTAAATAGATTTTAGTAAATTCTGTAAATTCAATTTTTTAAAATCCAAAGGACATTAAAATGACTGTGTTATCTACATAATATACACTGAGGGAGTCATTAGTCCACAGACAGCACTTTCATAATTGTGTTTTTCAAATAGACTATTTTTATTAAACACCAACTTTTGAACAATAGATTTTCAATAGCAACTTTTGAATTGAAATTTTGTACAGACACAACCGAAACAAAAGCAACCTTAAACTTCCAAAAAAATTTACTAGTAACTTTTGCAGAACTAGACTTCTGACCGCTATTACAAAAAACATCATAAAACTATTTTTGTTGTTTATATAGAAGAAGCTAGCATACGGCTATACAAAATGGAGCCAGAATCTAATAGCTTCATGCAAATAAACCCATAACGTTAGATATTCTTTAAGACAGCACATTGTAATAATAAACAAATCGAAAAGAGAGGAGCTCACTGACATTTTCATGATCCATATGACGAAGCAGCTTAATCTCCCGCAGCGTCCTCTTCGCATCTATCTTATTATCAAAAGCATTGGCAATCTTCTTGATAGCCACCTGCTCCCCCGTCTCAGAATTGAACGCCGAGCTGAATGAGCAACACAGTTGAGCCAACTTCTTTAGTTCTAGAAACCGAAAGTACATGCACAAACCCTCTACCCAATCCCACAGCTCAACGCCCAAAAACAAATCTAAACTCAACACAAAAGATAAAATTTAGAGAAATCGTACCATACGATTCCGTAAGCGCCCTTCCCGATGGGCATAATAGGCGGCTTGTACTTAGAAGTGACCTCGAAGACGTTCCCGAATATATTGTACTGTATGAATCGTCCGCCATGGCTTAGAGTGGCCTGTATGCTCTCGAGGCCCGGCGGCTGCGTCACAGCAGCCTGCTGACGCGGTTGACCGGCCTCCGACATGTCCGTGTCTGCCGGCTGAGCTGTTGGGTCCATTTCCCTCTCTCTGCCCCAAAAGATACAAACCCTAGAGACGAAGGTCGCAGGAGCTAAGAAAGCATCCCCTTTTCTTCCTACAGCGCCTAATTAGAACTTCGCGGTTAGAAGAGGAGAAAGAAGCTTAAGGACTAATTAATGGCGAATCTATATACAGGTGGGAGTGAGTTTCATATGCTAAGAGACGGTGGCAATGAAATAACCGATGGATGGAGAAATCCTGTACAATTGGTCTAACTAGAGAGGCGACGCGGAGAATCGTGCACAAGCGATTGTGGCTTATTAGGGGTAAATATGCTGGGTGGGCTGTTTTGACTAGTAGAGAACAAGTCCAATCCAATAGTTTAAGCCTCGTTTGCTTTAACTATGATGGGAAAATTTTTATATCTGGACTCCACGTGCGGACTCCTGACCCAAATTATTTTAACGGCTAGTGTGTATAATATATATATATATATATATTATATAATTTAGAATTTAATTAATAGTTTATACAGTATGGGTACTATGCAAATATATGTATCGTTTCAAGTAGTATATAATTTTTTAAAAGAACTTCAGTATCGTTCCCACAGAGAAAGTTAAACTCCTTTTATCCCAAAACTTCTTTTATAGACTTAGTAAAACTTAACTTAAACTCTATAAAATATGGTAGGAAGTTTAGGTGTAAAACAAAGCTATTAAATTCAATTTCAAAGCTCAAAGAAAATGCAGTGATTCTAAACTAGTTTTATGAAGAAAAGTTCAAATTATGTAAAAGTTCTTTTCCCTTGCAAAGAGATTATAATCAGTGTAGAATCAAATGTTTAAAAGCTAAAATGTAGTTTTGTGTCGAAGAGGAACATACATATTTTTTATCATCTTTCGGGTGCATAAAGAACGTTGGCTAACCTAAAGTAAGTTCTTAAATCGTAAGTTATGCTATTTAGGTTATAGTCTCTCGCCTCTCGATTACCCACTGTGTCCTCTTTATAGGACTAACCGGTCCTTGGGTTCCAACTCTAGATCAAATTGGTAATGGTTCTAGTCTGTCACCCTAGAATCATCAATTTGTACCAATCAAAACTTATCTCTCTATTTATTTGCACTAACTCATGGTTTACCTTCTCACCCACGAGATTAATATGATTATTATTAGTTGAGGAGCACAAAGCCTTCACAAGACATTATGGATTCACAATAGGTTTTAATATTTCAATTGACCATATTAAAGATGTAAATGAAGTACGAAGTAATGCATCATCACAAGTATAAAATAAGAGAAATCTTAAACAATTATAATCATACACATGATTACTTCTTATTAAAAGGAGAAATATAAAAGGAACTACTCATAATTCATGTGGATAACACAACAAAATATGATTTATATTAAAAAACATGTCTTCACAATAAAACAAAACTTAAACGCAAATATAAAGTACTTATCTGAGACTTCTCCCCAAGTAAAACCTCTGAAGTTCCTTTGGCTTCTTACTCTGGTAGACACACCAAAACATACTACACAGACTCTCTCACACACTCACACTCACACTACACTACACACACACACACACACACACACACACACACACACACACACACACACACTAGGAGAGAGCCTCAAGCCAAAGCCTTCTTCAACACCCACCTCCAAAAGTTTTTTTTCGACCAACTAATTGTTCTTTAAATAAAGCTCTTAAAATCACCAAGAGTCACTTCAAACACCTCTTTAAAATTCATCTAAATTCATTGCACAAAAGTTCAATCTTTTCTGGCGCTTAGGCGCCAGCCTTCCAGAAATTTCATTTTAAATACCTAGCGCCTAGGCGCCAAATCCCGACGTCTATGCACGAGGACTACAAACTTCATCTGATGTTACATCGGGCACATGGCTACGAGAGAGAGCTCTATAAGTGCCTGAGGTGGGCAGACGGTCCAAGAAAGTGTGCTTCTTCAGGTGAGCAGACACTTCGGTCAATTCCACTACCGATAATGATTAGGGTTCGATGGTATCCCTACAGGGCAATGTTGCTCGTGACATGCTTCTCCTACATTTTAAAATAGGTATTATTATACTTTTAATTGTAATTTTAATATGTATCTTCTTTTTTAGGTTTCTTGATACTCACTCTTAAGTGAGGTGTATATCCTTTTTTGTCTTATTATGAAATGATTTTGTTGGTTCTTAACTATCAAATATACATCCATTACTATTCTGCTGTAAACAACACAACTACACAATGACAGAATAGTCATTTATCTAGAAATAACTGCAAATCTGTTGTTTTTCAAATGCACAAACCATACAGCTAGCCAGTTTATCCAGATCATGAACAAAATGGTCATTTATCTACAAACAACTACAAATCAGTTGTTTTTCAAATGCACAAAACAAACTGTCAGCCAACTTATTCAGATCAATTACTAATCAGCAGTTTATCAGAATAAGCTGCTTACTTGGATAAGCTGGATAAGTTGCAGCTGCCCCAAACAGACCCTAAGATTTTTTCGGACCTAGACTCTGAGAACTGACAAGTTGATGGCTGCCTCTACCATAGAGATTCTCTTTTCATTGGCTTGTCTTTGATAGGAGTAATTAAAGGAGCCTCAACCACTTCATCATCATCGCTTAATACTATGACAACCACACTTCCATTAGTCATACTGAGAACTACCACTCTTACATGAAGGTCCTCCAACTGAGACCTCACTTTCTCGGCTCTTTCCACACAAAGCATCACCCTCTTTCCTAAAGAAAGAAGATTTTTTTTTATGGATTTTCAATTGTAACTACAAAAAACAGAATAAAAATTAACAAAAAGCATCATCATCTTTAATCAAAGTCCTTCTCAGGATTCCACCTCAAGCGTGATCTTCCTTCCCAAACCAACTCAGATATTTCTAATCTCTTTCTGACCATTGTGATAGCCCAATGAGATGTGCCAACGGTATGAGTCCACTGCCGAGAGGATGTCAAGCTCTATATCAGTAGAATGTGATGATCATCTTAGTTAATTTCTCATGCCACCTTCCTCAAATGACCCGATCTTATGATCAGATTTAATTGAAACACTAACAATGCATTAGGCCCCTCAAGAAAACAATCTTTAGTCAGGTTTACTAATGCCCAAATTCTAACTTTACTTATCGTCATAATTTGTGCATCCATAACCGGAGTGACCCACGAGACCTCCGCTAAGGGACTCTCTCGCAAAATCTTTTGAGCTCTTCTAGCTTCCTCTGATCTATCTGATGGATGGTATGGCTCAGGTCGATCTCCTTTTGTTCAAAATGGGTGTTGTACACTGCCATCTCATGAGAAAGCTTATGAGAAATATATTTCTCATCCTTTTCCTCTTAAACTCTGCACTCTACTAAGGATGATAATCTTACAATATTTTCAGACATTGATAAGCTCTAGACCACAGCACTATGATCAAATCGACATAAACATAACCCCTTCCTCTCACCTACGGCAAAGGCTGCATGATTCAAACAAGATATTGAGTAAAGATTTATAATGTTTGAAACCTTGATAGAAAGTATCCTTGCCTTCTAGCATGCTCATGAGAAAATAAAGAAAGTATAATAGATGATATCTACCTATACCTTCCTCAGAGTATCATACTACAGTTTTTCCTCCTCATTTAGCAAGAATGTTTTAGTCATCTCCCTCCCCAAGCACCACAGCTCAGTAGAGATATTCCAGCCTCTCAAATTGTCGGCAAAACATAAGTTTTTTCTTTCACTCAGTTGACATTTTATTAACCAAGCCAACTATCTTCAATGACAAGGAAAAAATAACTATGCCATCATTCTACATCTTCACTTGGAACACATGACGAAATAGGTTTGTCGACCAGTAAAGAACCTCCACACGTACATACATGACTATCGCCATCATACTTCTTATTGAGTTAGGGCATATGCAAGCAAGAACATACCCAAAAAAATTTAAATTGTTGATTAATTTCATACATGACAAAAAAGGCAAACCAGAGCAAAATTATTCATAGGAAAAATAGATTTTGTGCTCTTTCTAGGTGTTTCATCTCTCATTGCCGCTGTTAGAGTTGCGACATTATCAAAAATATACTTTGATTGGACCTATGATGCTTGATCCTCCTCCACACAAAAACTTCTTTGAAGCTTTACCAACGAAGGAAACCCACCTTTCAACCCAAAGCTTGACACCATCAAAATAAGCCAAAGAAAAATTGCACACTGAGATGTTTCAAGTTAACATGATTAGAGTAATGAGGCCCATGGTTGTTCTCTTCTTAATAAAAGTTGTGAGAAGTCCAATGAGTATGAATTTCATAAAAAAATGTTAATTATGGAACATAATGGAGGAAGTAGAAATAAAATGACAAAAAAGTGAAATGTCAAATAGAAAAGCAATTTTCTTACATGTCATCCATACTAATTATCTCTAAATGAAGTAGGTGTTGAAGTATCATCTGACCACCAGCCACATATATATCAATAGTAAACGTTATTTGATAACATTACTTATGCCTCCATCACTTTCATCTCCTCACATCGCTGACGTAAAGCATATTAGGCCTCTAATTGTCAGCGAATCAAAACAACCTTCTTTTCAAAATCCATCTTTTGTCCCTGAAAATTTAGGTCAACAAACAACTCTTTGGTCTTCATTTCAGCGATATGACTTTGGGGATCCACCAATTCACCTTCAAATTTGGAAAAATGATCATTTGATATCCATTGATCCCCCCTAAGAATAATGAAAATCAATTTTATGACCCGAGTCTGATATGACCCCCTTAGTCGGTTTATAGGGATCCACCATAACTGGACAAATTTCTTCATCATCTCAGACATTACCGTCAATAGAATTTCCCATTTCAGACAGAACCCCAGTTCCCAACTTATTTATCCCAACCTCTTTTACTTCATGCTTCATCAACTCCTTTAGAAAAAATAAATTATAGCAGTCACCAAGGGCAGAAGCTCCAGATTGATAAGGTTGTGTTACATTGCCTTCAAAGAATAGAACATCATCATTCCAATTTGAAATCAAGTCAATGACGACTTGATCCTCAGGCGATATACCCCCATCTGCACCAAATTCTCAAAAATCTCATCTGGGCATGATGTTTGACCTTCAAAATCATTTATAGAATTGATAAATAATCAATAAGGAAAAAAAATAAATGCCAAAAAAATCTTTAACAAAAGGTTTAGATCAACAATAGTCATAACAAGAAGCTATTTTAGCTCTGTCAACACTCTAGAAAGACGAGCCTCCGCCCATCCTTCAAGTCAAGGGGTGCTTTTATAGGAAAGAAAAACTCCAATTCAACAGAGGACTCCTCTGTCGGTCGCCAAATTGAAAGTTGTCGGTTGTCATAATGGATATCTCGACGCCTGCTTTAATTTAATTTTATATGTGTAATTTAGGAAAAGTAGTATTTTAGATTTTAAAAATGTAAGATTGGACCGATCTCATTTCCCTAATAGTTTAAATAAACGAGTCTAATACTGCAAGTAATGCATATATCCCGAAAAGCAGACACACTACTTACTGATAAGAGTCAAATAAATAAACTAAACAATTTATGACATCTGTTTAAGTCTGCAAAAAATCATTTTTTATGTTGACCGACAAGTTCTCCTATTTAATATGATACATTAAATAGGGTTTATATTAAGTTGGGTTCTTGAAAGTTTCCTATAAGGGCAAGCTCCTATAGTTAATTACATCTTAGATAATCCTATAGTTAATTACATCTTAGATAACCGAAGTCACCTAAGAAGACTCTCTATAAAAATCAGGGGATATTGTCTTCAAGAATTCAAAGGGATAGTAATTTTCAAAAAGATTGGACAAAGAGGTGTGAAATGAGAATGACTCAATTTGGAGCATTTTTATGAATCTAAAGGAAGAAGAACTTAGGGATGTCATGGATCCTGAGGAGAACCTCGATAACCTCTCAAGCTATCCTACTGTTCTACTTCAACTTCAAAAAGAAATTATGTGTGTCATCCTGCCAATTTTATTAATTAGGGCTTACATTTGTGTGAAATGATCACACAAATAGCCTGGAAGATGTGGGGATTTAGTTCGTGACAAACGACAACCTTGAAATCCTAAAACATGTTAGGGCTTAAATTGTATAGCAGAGTCATACAAAGGCCTAAAGATAAGTTGAGGATTTATGTCATACTAGGCGGACGACCTCAAAATCCTATGATTTGTTATTTATTTCTAGGGAAATATATGTTGTTTTAGCTCCCCATGTCGTTGCAGATTACTGTTGTTGAAGGCTGCCCATCAAGCTAGCTTCAGGCTCCTCAATAAAGTAGCAGTCTTAAGGTCTGAAGGTTTAAAGGTTTAAATGACAAGTTAAATTTAATTATTATGGGGAGAGTTAAAGTTGATTAAGGCAACACCTGTTAGGATCCCACGGTTCCCTCATTCCGGCACCACTATTTTCTTCGGATTCATTTAATCCAAATAAGTTTACTAACTCAACTCAATGAGTTACATACTTTCATTTAGACTGTGGGAAATCTCGTTAGCAACCATAATCTCGTTAGGCAACCATAGGTTACCTCCTCCAAGGGATTCCTGATCATCCAATAGAGACTTTTTAATTTAGTTGTAATTTTTGTTTTGTTTTATTTGTGATTAAATTTTGAGTTATCTTATATTTTGACTGTTGTGGCGGTGAATTTTATCTTGTTTTGATTTCTTAATTTTAGTTTTGGTTTCAGTTCTATGACTATCCTAAAAGTATTAGTTTTGACATGCAAGGTGACCTTATTGTTAACATACAAGTTTATAGGTAGGTAACGAGAAGTATAGAATGATAAATAAAAGTAAATTGTAATGCAATAACTTAAAAGTGTACCTGGCGATTCTTTCCATTCCTCCACCTGAAAGATCAGTACTTGCAGTGCATATATATAATTTTGTAGGAATTAAAACAAGCTTGTAGGAAAGGTAGATAATACAGATTTGAGGTGTGTCTACCAAACCCTATGTCATACCCTCGTAGGTTCAATTTGTTCATCTGTGGGGATGATTTTATCAAGCAAATCATAATATGTCCAAGTGTCCTCCAAGATTCTTAAAGGATCATGAAAAGGTCCTAGGTAATACCCTAGACATTTCACAGTCCCTCAAATCGTCTTAAGTTCATTTTGGTCTTATTATGTTGCTATGTGGTTCACTCAATTCATACCCTTATGTTTAATGAAGCTTGATGTTCTGATTATCCCTTTAAGTGGGGTAATTATCATTTGATGTTTCACTTACGAATTATACGGGTAAAGACGCTTAGGGGCAATTTGGCTTAATTAAGAAACTTAGTCAATTTTATTTTCAAACATGAGCATATAGTTTTTTTTTTTAAAGGTTTCAATTTATTTATAAGTCACTTTCTAAACCTCATTAGACAAAATTTTGATTAAGCCTGATTCAACACTATGCCCTTAATACGTAATGGGTGGATTTGTAATTTTTAGAAAATTTAAATATTTATACTTTTAACCCTTATCAGGAATCACAAATCATTTTAAAACCATTAATTGTAGTTTAAATTAGTGGGTTATGCTCTTCCAAAGTCAAACCCCCAACCACCATATCCCCTTATTTAACTATTATTCTGAATTTGGTCAATTTACGAAATTAAAAATTTATCCTTAATGAGATCAAAGTGAGATTGGTTACTACCATTTATCTCTTTTATATTTCAATCATCTAAACATGTCAATTATGATCATTTATTACCCATTTACCCTTTGATTAGGCCGAAATATTAATTAAGGCTTAAATTCCAAGATTGCCCTTTTTCTCTTGGGCTTTAACACCTTATAATTCATTAAATTAAATTGAAATTACTTTAAAATTTTTATGCCACCCCACTCATGGGTTTATTAAAATATCAGAGGAGCAAATGTGATTTTTCTGAATTTATTTAACTTTATAATTATTTTAATACAAAAATAGGGATTAATAAAATATGAAAAATCAGTAACTCAACAAAAACAAAACCTCTATCCTTAAAAAAAATATTGGAGATTCACCTAAGTCAGAGGACCACTTTGACCAATTTTCTTGATTTTTAGAGGTTGAATTTAATTATTAGAAATATTTATTTTTTTTAGTATTAATTAACTTCAAAATATTATTTAAATAAAAAATTAAATTTAATATTTTTCTTAAATCTCTCTGAGTTTAGGAAACCAAGAGAAATAAATTTTATATATTTTTTGGTTTATATTTTAATTATTAGAATTATTTTAGTGGAAAATTAAAGAAAATTCATTTTAAGCCCTTAAAAATTAATATCTTGACTTAAAAAATTAGGACAATTATTTTAATTTCTTCCAAGTGATCAGGGAGCCAAATGTGACATTTTAGTGTATTTTTACAATTTTTCAATTTTTTTTATTTTTAATCAATTTTTAATTATTTTAATATTTAAAAATGTCTTTAAAATGAAATATTTATTTTTAAATACAATTTGATTTTACTTCCATTTTTATTTTTCTTAGGTTCCTATGGTCATAAGGAGCTCTCAAAACCAATTTGGTGATTTTTTGAATTATATTTTAATTATTATAATTATTTTAGTGCCAAAAATACAGTTTCACTTAATTAATCCATTTTTATGGTCAAATTAATTCCAATTGACTTAAATTTTTTATGGAGAGCTCCTCTGACATTAAATTATAGTGGAGAATGAAATTTATGCTATTTAAATTTAGAATTATTTCAATGTAATTTTCTTTCATTTTTAGGGGTTGGTGACAATTAGGGTTATTCTTAATGAGTTAAACCAAGTTTATATTTTTCCCAGGGTCCTCTGACCAAAACAAACCTACCAAAATAAGTTTTGTATTTTTTTATTATTATTTTAATTATTATAAATATTTTACCAAAATAGACATGACATAGTTGAAAAATAGAGATCTTTTCCTAGAGATCCACCCTGACTTTGGAAAAACTCAAGGAAGATCCCTCATGATAGAGAAAGTTAAAGCCTTAGAAACCAAGTCATGGTGAAATGTCCATGCAAATGGAGAATACAAATAAGAAATACACTATTTAATTAATTAAAAATCACACATGCATCAAACAGACATGAAACAATTTCCACATGCAAATAGAGTGTATTTTTATTTTATTTTTATGATTTTTCTACACCAAGATATGAATTTTTAAAGGCTGGTTGATTTATTTAATTCAAAAAATATCCTCATTTCCTACTTATCCAACTCATCCTCGTAGTGTCAAAAGGACGCCTGTCGTCGCGGGATTGGACGCAGCCATCAGAGTCAGCCCGCCATTCACGTACCAAAGTTCCGTCCGACTGCATCACGACCCTCCATTCAATACACGCGTGATCGGACGGTCCCCCGTCTTCATCCACAACTGGTGTAACCCGAGAGTCATCCACCTTCTAACCCTAATTTATCCCTCGATACTCAACCAAATGTCATGGGTTTTGTTTCTATAGACATGTCTAGACTAGGAGAACACATCTATACGATTAATCAAGTCTTAAATCGAGTCTATAAGCATGGAGAATTAAAATTGGCTCGATTTGATGGGAGAATTCAATACCTTTTTCCAAGAGTTGTGGCCTTGATTGGGTTCTTTTTGTAGCTTGATTTGAGTCCACAAAGCTCCTAGATGAAGCCTTGGGTTGTGGTGAATTGCATATGTATGAAATCGATCGAGGCTGATTTGGGGTGTTGATCAAAATTTATGCTGGGGTGGTCTGGTGATGGGGATTTTGTAGGGGATCTTCTTCTTTCACTTAAGGGATGGTGTGAGTGAAGTTAATTTGGATTTGGTGGAGTTTAGAAGAGTGTCCTATTTCGGGCTCAAATTAGGGTGGAGAAATTAGCTCTAGTAAGTGGGGAAGAGGGTTGGAAGATGGTGTTGACCTCATTTTTGGTTGAGGTCCAGTTATTTCCTCTTTAGTAGCCTAGGGTCTAACCATAAGAATTTCCTGTTGACAATTCCTAGAGGACTAGAAAAGGAACTCTCACCATTAGAAATTTCAAACTCTTCTTTACTCAACTTGAAATTCCACATGTTGGTCCTAACCCCTGGCACTTAGTAGATGGGGTCAATATGGAGGAGCTCAAGGGGAGTCCCCCATAGGATGGTTAGACCTTGGACTAACCCTGGGTGATCTGGTTTTGGTGGGGCTTTGCACACACTACACTCTCTCACATACCCCAAACCCTAGAATCCCTTAGTTTGGTCTTCTGACTCCTTCTAGAAAGCTCATATGGATGGACCTATATCCATGGTCTTTAGCTAAAAGGGTTAGAACCAGAATATTGAGATCCAAAATGAATCCTCATATGACTCCTATCGGTTTGATATGGCTTCATGGCTTGTTGGCCTATTTTGGCCCAAAATCACCAAGTTACCAAAATACCCCTATAACCCTAATTTTTGCCAAAAATCTCAAAATTACCCTAAATACTCAAAGTTTTCCAAAAATCTTCTCAAACCACTCACCACTACCTAAATTAAAAAAATTCATCAAAATCACCAAATTCCCAAAATACACCAAAAAATTGTCAATTACCAAAATGCCCTCAATAACCAAAAAATTCCCAAAAATTCCAAAATCATCCTAAATATTCCCAATTTCAATTTTTGATCATCAATTTGACCCAATTTGACCGAATTAGTCCAATTTAACCAAAAGCCCTAATTTGCCCTTAAAAGCCCAAATGCCCCCAAATCAACCCCAATCTTGCCCAATTTCAATTCCAAATCAATATTCAACATCCCCAATCCTAGTATAAAAAAAAATTCAAGCTCAATTTGACCCAATTGCAAGCCCAATTTTACCCAAACGAAAAAACCTCAATTGTGACCATATGCCTAAATCCACTAAATTAGCCCCCCAATTTAATTCAAAATCACTTGAAATTCTTCCAAATCCTTCATGACACCTCCATACACCAAAATCAACATACAATTAGCCCAAATTTTAGCAATTTCAATCTTAAAAGCCCAAATCTTTAAGTTATTTCTAAAAAAAAAGGCCAAGTCCAAAGCCCACATGATAATTTCTTTTCTCTTCATCATCCATTCAATCAAAAGTACTCCCTAAGTTTCAAATTCATGATTAAATTGTTCTATATTAAGCATAATATCAAACTTCACCAAAAATACCAAATAAATCTAAAATCCCTCCCCAAGAATATTGACCAAGCCAAAGGGAAGTCATGAAACCGCTCCCAAGCCATTGGTGAGCCATAAGAGCCATGCCACATCATCATAATATTAGTGGAAAGAGGTCAAGCCACTTTCAAATATCTTTAAGATTCATAAGAGCCATAAGAGCCATAAGAGCCATAAGAGCCATGAATCACTCTAACCCATGTTTAGCCAAATCTCTTTGGATAGAGACCTCACAATGCTGATTAAGCTGACCCATCTGACTTCCCTCAGCACCCAAACCGACCTTGGTGGTTGAGTCCAACCCAAATCCATGTCTTGACCCAAATTGACCCAAAATAGACCTTTTCACGTTCCATTTTAATTCAATGACTTTACACATGACCAACCCCAATTGACTTCACCAAACCCAAGCCCTGACCTCCCTGAGTCAGATGATGACCTGAGCCTGGCTGACCGACTGTTTATACGCAACAGTATAACAATGACTTTAATTATAATTTTTACTTATATTTCCTTACTTTGCAACAGTACCAAAATCTTGATCCTGAAGAAAATAAGAATTTAACTTTTTAATTTATATATATGTTGGGATGCTACACAAATATACTTCTTATTATCAAGTAATATATGACTTTTGGATTAAGCCCTGAATATTATTGAGACCCGAATATCGAACCCACATAAAAATTATGCAATATGCACTTTTGAACAACAAACTTTCTATTCTAAACAGACAATTACTTAAACTACAAATATTTTTGTAGTATTAAAATTCAAATCTTTTTGGTATTTTTGATATTTTGATAGAACAATAACAATTTAAAAAGATAACTTGAGTTTATGTAAAAGAAAAACACTAAATTTGAAAAATATCTTTCTCTTTATCATGAATCAGTAATATACAGGAATTCTGTTGTGGAAGTATACATATTGTATTATGTCAAATAGGAGCAATAATATTCTTTACCCTCACTAGAGATGCTATAAAGAACATTGGCTAATTTAAAGTTTGAATAGTTCTGGTAACCGGCTAAACAGGGAAGATATTAGCTCTTACTCTAGAGTTCCCTTGATTCCCTCCACCTGGGGGCTAACATCTCGTATCAGAAGCTAAAATAATAAACCAAGTTGGGGGCTTTAACCTGTCACTTTAAAGCCCTCTAACTCTACACCCTTCAATGATTATTTCTCTATTTATTTGCACCAAATCATATGAATTTCATTCTCATTCATACAACATCATGCAATTCTTTTCAATTGTTGACGGAGACAATACCAGCCCGGTTCTTACATGTTCTCACAATAAGTTTTAACATCTAGATAGGTCAAATTAATAAGTAAATGAAGTTCATGGATTTAAATCATCACAACTTCTTTCAACATTAAAGATCAATACTCTCCACAACTTTCATCCAAACTTTAATTACTTATCATTTTAAGGAGAAAAATAATAAAAACTACTCAAAATCTATGGAGAAAACAAAAACACACTTTAGTTTAAAAGTAGAAATTATTGTCAAACCAATAAGAAGTTTTGATTAAAAGCAAAAGTAGTTTAAAATAAAAGAAAATAACTTATCTCAAATCCTCCACCAAACTCTTGAAGTTTCTTTGAATCTCTTCTCTTTTACAACACTCTCAAAATAAACTAAAAATAAAAAGGATAAAGCTAATTTTTGTAGTGCATGAATCTCTCCACAAGATTCTCCACAATCTTCCCAGGACTCGACACTCTCTCCCTCTTCAAGCACCCCCTTCAAATTTTTCAACTTCCTTCTTTTATAAATCTCCAAAAGGTGCATTGGAAACTCTTCAAAATGTGTCCACATTCGATGAATTTTCTAAAGGATGCCTCCTTTCACAAGTCTTTCAACCATATTTTCGTTCTTAGTGGTCATAACCACCCTTTTAAGCCAATAGGTATCTCAAATACCTCTTCAAAATTTGGTCAAATGAAGAAAATTGCCAAATAACTACCTCTAACGCTTATGCACGGGGCCTTTGACGCTTAGGCACGGCCATCTCTGTTTAACTGATGTTTAGGCGTTAAAACACTTTAGCACAATTTTCACCTTTTTGCTCAAAATTTGATATTTTTTCACTCCTTTAAGCATTTTTCACATTTTTACTTGTACTTGAAAGAAAAACAAAAAAATACCTTCTATTAAAGCGCAATATCTCAAAAATAGGTATAAAAATGTGTCTAAAAATACTATATATTTTAGGTGTATCAAAATCCCCCAAACTTAAAATGTTACTTGTCCTCAAGTGACATTTCATTCCTTAAAAAGTAAATAAGTAAGATATGTATATGAGTTTCCTTAAGAGTTACTAAAATTTAGATTTAGAAATATAGTAGTCCAATTTAGAAAAAATATTTAGTAAATGAGACCAACTTAAAGTTTTAGAAATTTTTAATGTAAATTAAGTTTTAGAAATTTTTAATGTTAAGAAATATGAAAATATAAATTTCTATCTAATTCAGAAATATTGTAGATTTGCCAACTTTATAATTTAGTTCTTTTATTATCTCTACTTAAAAATTTTTATTTTAAATAATTTTACTTACTATATTATATCCCTAAGCTTAAGAGTTTCTCAAGTCTTATACTTTATAATATATTTTAAAAAGATCAAATGTGGAACCAATTTTTGATTAGACACTAATCCTCAAGCTTCTCCTCCCTTATTCTTTTATTTTGTTTTTCTTTTTATTTTATTTTTTTTTTATTTTCTTTTCCTTTTTCTTTTTTTTTCAGGCAAGGATTACTATATCTAGATAGACCTTTAATAATTTTGAATTTCACTTCTACTTTCCTAAAGCAAAGTCCTGATATAAATCTTTTACTTATAAATATAATAATAGTTTCAAAAATTAATTTAATAAAAGAAATTTAAGTATTAAAAATAAAAGTAAATTTCTAAATTTTTCAAAAATACAAATTTTCCTACTAAAGATAGTTACACTATATTTATCATTTTCTACAGTAAAAACTTTTAATTGAAAGTTTTTCTTCATTACTCAAGATTTTAACTAAAATTTCTTACTCATTTCTAAAATCAAATTTTACTTCTCTAATATTACTTCATATCCATGATCATTTTTCTTTTCAAATTAAATTCACTTGTAACATAATTGAGAACAAATAAAATTTAAGTTTTGAAAATATTTTTCACCCCCCCCCCAAACTTAATTTTTTAACAAGATTAAACAGTTTAGCAGTAGAT
>NW_018165708.1:0-6940 GCF_001263595.1 Phalaenopsis equestris | reverse complement strand
AATGAAAATAAAAATAACATGCTAACATAAATTTTTATACTCTAATTATACAAGTATAAAACTAAAAATAGGAGTAAAATTAATTTTGATCAAATTTTCTATCATTTTCATTTTAATTTAATATGTAGAGGTTCGATAGACTTCTAAGTAGTGGGTATAAACATATAAGCAAGCTAACACACTAATTTTGATTTCACAGTCTCAAAATAGAAACAAACATAAAAACATGATAAAAGAAAAATGCAGGGTAACAGTTTCTGAATTTCAAATTTAAGATCTACGCTAGTAAGTTTTTCAACTTTACAAAAGACATAGAATTAAGTTAAGTTTTAAACTAACTAAATCACAGTACTAAACACACAACAACATATACTACCCTGGAATTTTAAAATAAAGTACTTAGAATCACAAACATCACAATATCAACTAAACAAAAGAGTCCAACACATCACAAAGTCCAAATAAACACACAAATGCAAATGTAGCAAGTCCCGACCATATAGTCCAAAACATAATACAAACATAAAAATAAATCTCTCAGTTCTACTCCTCATCCTCTAAATCACCGCTATCCCAAACTTCTGCAGGCTCATAATCAGGGTATTGTGGATATGGAGAAAATTGCACTCCTTGGTTACCTGATCCTGATTTTTATATGTAAGTATTTAGAAAGTTGACACCACCACAACGCCAAAAACTTGATCCTTATATGAAAAGTAAGTTGTGTAAAATATATATAATTATAGGCAATTAATAATGAGATTCTACTCAAGTATACGTATTGTTATCAAATAATAAATGACTTTCTATTTAAGCCCCAAATATTGATCCCATAGGGAAGGTGTAAATTGACAAATATAAGTTTTACTAGGAAATTACAGAAAATCAAATGAAACCACTGTCACTAATTTCGAATGTTGATATGTTATCAAAACTAAAGTACTTAACTATTAGCAAAACAGAAATGCAAAGTTTAAAAAGTAAATACTAATCTACTAACTATGTTTATGTAATGAAGATTTCTTATGTGAAAAAGCATCATTTCCACTACAATGAGTTTCTAGTGAAATGAGATGAGATAAATGATTATAATATGTATTGTGCCAAATAAGAGCAATTATAATTCTCTACCCTGATACAGTGCATAGAAAATAATTAGCTAATCCTAGGTTTAGTCCCTAAATCCGTGGCTAGGCTAGGAGGATATCAACTCCCACTCCAGAGCTCCCACTTCTCTTCACCTAAAGGCTAACTCTCGCTTTAGTTTTTAAACACTAAGACCGAATTAGAGATTTTAGTCTGTCACCCTAAAGATTTTCCAATTCTACACCCAACAAAGAATATTTTCCTATTTATTTGCACTTAATTTCATGAACGAATTTCTCCTCCATGAAATCAAATGTGATCCTCACTCTGTTGTAGAACTCATACTCCATTTCCCGGATCATATGTTTCACAACATATTTTAACAATTTAATTGGTCAAATCAAAATGTAAATTAAGTTCGGAGCTGAAAAATCATCACAATTTATTTTATATTTTAATATTGACACATTATATTATCTATTCATTTCACCATATCTCAGAGTAGGGAGAAAGATAGAGTGAACTACTCAGAGTTCATGAGAAAGACACAACAAAACACAAATTTCATATATAAAATAAAGTTCATATAACATTAATAAACAAACAAAACTTATCAAAAACTTTTTCTCAAAGCAAATCCCTTGTAGTCTTTCCTTAGAAATGCTGGCTTATAGATAGTTTCACACTAAATCTCACCACACAAACTCTAAACTATAAAAGAAAAATCACTAATGGACTCCAATATGATGGTGGAATGAAGATGGATTATGAAGAATGGCGAAAATAGAGCGTGGAGGAATGTCTTGGAGCCAAAAGGAGTCACTTCCTGATGAATTTTAGCCCCATATAAAGCCCAAGGTCGGTTTTCCAAGAGGTGCCTCCAAAATCTCTTCAAAAATTATCCAAATACATCGAACCTTCTAGAAATAGGGGGTTGAACCGCCTTTGGCCCCGTCGGCACTAGTTTTGGCGTCGTCGGCGCTGAGTAAAAATTTCAGTTTGTTCTGTTATTTTGCGTCGTCGGCGCTGCCCTTGGAGCGGCCGACATTGAGTACTTCTTCAAAAACGTCATTTTGACTCCAAATTCCATTCTTTTTGCTTAATTTTTGCTTTAAGTCCTAAAAATCAACAACCTACAAGAAAATATCAAAATACCTTCCATTAAGATGCAATATCACAAAAAAAGTATAAAATATGAGTCTAAAAATGCATATATTTTCGGTGTATCAAAATCCCTTAAACTTACATGTTACTTGTCCTCAAGTAACTCTTCTACTACATAAAAATATGGTTTATGGTAAATAATTTAACTTCTAGACTTTCATATCTAAGTTCTTTAAACATAATAGTATAACTTAAGAAAAATTCAAAGCAACTCCAGTTAATACTAACGGTGCTAGGATATTTAGTAATTAAGTCTAAGATTTCTGATCCTCTATTTCTTTCAAGAAAAATTGCAATTTGTCATATTAAAGTCACTTAGGAAATTCATATGAAAAAGAACTTCATAAAACTTTACTAATCATTAGGCTAATACTCATATAAAAAGTTTAAAAAATGTGTCCAAGTCTTTTTTCTTAAGTTGATTCCAGTGAAGCCAATTTTTTTTAGGCATCTCCTCAAGCTTCTCCCCACATATCTCTTTTTTTTAACTTTTTAGGATCATTGTTAATCCCCTTTTTCTTTTCTTTCTTCTTTTTTTTTTATCTTTGTGAGGATTAATATATCAGGATAGCCTTTAATGATTTTGAACTTCGCTATCCTCTTCTTAAAGTTAGAAACTTTTTACATTTCTTCACTTAACAAATTTATATTAACTTAAAAATTACATAAAGTTTAATTCTTTTCTTTTTACATGAATCTTTTTAAGATATTTAATACTTCAAAAATACAAATTTTTTTACTAAAAATGAAAAAACATAATTTTATTCTCTTTTACCAAATATCTTAGTTTCTAAAATTAACGTTTATTATTGAATTTTTTTTTTACGTAAATTTACTATATATTTAGAAACATAAATATAGTTATCCAAAGTTAACTCCTAATACCAAAGGTCATGTTAAATTTAAAATTTTTGAAAATATAGTTAAGTGAGGACAAATAAAATTAAGTTATTTCTTTTCTTTTTTAAAATAATTTTTCTCCCCCCAAACTTAATTTTTTAAAAAATATTTACATGAAGAACTTTAAAAATAAAAGGGTGAAAGAAAACATTAAATACATAAAGAAAATTCATACCTGTTGAAGATTCTGATTTTTACAAATAAATTCTGAAATACTGCTGGTGCTAATATGAAAAACTACAAGGCTTAAACATTAAATTGCACATAAACATTATAGTTTTACATTATAACATAACAACAGAGTCTCAACAATATCACAAAACAAACATTACAATCACAAAGTATAACACAAACAAATAAATAAACAAAAAGAACATCAGTCATCATCAACATCTAACTTCGGTTGCTGATATGGAGTATAAACCGGTGAATAGGGAACTAAACTATATGATCACCCCTCATGTATTTCACTAAAGCATCATCATAAGCAACATCATATTCAAACTTCTAGCAAATCAGATCATCTTTATGAGCATTTCTTGCCTCCATGTTCTGCATCCTATGATCCATCCTCAAAATATCTCCCTGCTGAATCATCATCTGGTCCAATAACTCCCTGTTACTGTGGTCACTTGAAGTAGGCTCACTAAAAGGAGGGGTCCTAGAAGTAGAAGGAATATCCCTGACCTTATTTCCAGATCTCCAATCAACATGAGACTCATAAGTTTTAATGTTTGTATGCCCAATCGGTCTCTGAGGCTCAATCCTCTCCTCATCAGGTCTGAAATCAACTCCTACATGCTCACAAAGCATATAAATGAGAGCAGCATGTGCCAATCCACCAGTGATCTCTCCCAGAGCAATAAATCGAGTGTTCATATAAATGATAGAGCCTACATTTATATCCATCACTTACTGAATATAGTACTTCAGGATGTAGTAGTTCTTGGTCACTTCACTATGATGGTTTGTTGGAATCATCCTCCTAGAAATAAAATAATGTCAGGCCTTGTTTGTTGGAATCAGAAATAAAATAATAAAATAATGTCAGGCCTTAGATTTTACATTTAACATAGAAAGAGGAAAGTTGACTTTAACATTATTCTTCACCTTCCAAGCTCCTCTTCCATTAGTAAGAAAAGAAATAATTCATCTAAGACCTCATTTATAGCAAAAAATGATTTGTACTGACAGCTTGATACGTCCTCTAACTGATAAAATTCATTAATTCTTCTTGGAGTAAATTCCACCATTTTTCCACGAACAAAAACGTAGTCCTCAGAAGTTTCCATATCCAGAAAGTTAGCATAAAACTCCATAACTACCCCAGCTGTCGCATCAGTAGTAAAATAACAGAAGTTTTCCCACTACCGAGCGATAATCAATCATTCAACTTCTCCTCCCAAATTTTTGAAACCTTGATCAGGAATCACTTTCTTATCTTCTTGAAGACTATGAAATCGAGCACTAGCTTTAAAGCTAACAAACTTCTGCTCGTCATATTCTATTTTTCTTTTGCTCGATCTAGGTGCCATAGGAAATCTAGAAAAATTTGATAAAAATCCGAATAAATTTTTTAATTCTGAAAATCAAAATGTACAACACTTTAAACTTAAATCCACTAAGTAAAAGATTTTTCAACAAAGCATTTTCTCAAAACCTCTCAAAAAAAACAAAACTTTCGGATCTAGGCAATATGAGAAAAATCTTTGGTGAAAATAAAAAATTTTTACTTTAAAGTGTAGCTCTTACCTAGAGAAAATAAAATCTGAAGTTCATTTGCCTCTAAATCGCCTCAAATCCGCCTAAAATCAAGCCCTAAGTGTGAAAACCGGAGGTTGAAGGTGACTTTAGGGGTAAAAATGGAGGTTTTACGGTAAAAATTGCTAATTAAAGGGGTTATTATTGCTCTCGGGTCAAAGGCGCTGTCGGCGCTGAAGATCCAAAATTCACTATTTTGATTTTTTCAAATTTTCAATTTCCTTTTAATTTACTCCAAAGTTTTTTTTAGTATTTTTAAACACAAATTTTTATCTAGCAATAATTCACAGATAAACATTCACAAATAATCATTTTCACAAACAACAACAACAAACAAACTTTTATTTATGAAAATACAATATTTACAAACACATTTCACAAATCACACATTCATGCATATTAAGCAAATTAATTAGCGTCAAAATCAAGCCACAACACTAAACACTGACACAAAACTATACACATAATCAAAGTTCAGAATTCTAAAGCAAAAACAAACCAAACCAAATCAAATCAAATCCACACAATTACATTAAATACATAAATATTCTTAAGCAAGTAGAGAATCCAAAGTCTTCAGTCATTTCGCTTCATCTTCAGTGCTTTCACCTCGTTTAATATCTCCCATGGATTAGTAATGAATATATAGGTTGTAGAAGGATCGTTACGGGAATTGATATGTCAAATTTTCTTAGATCCACTTATTTTCTTTAAACATTCGAACTAATTCTGCTTCAAAAGTTCTAGTATGATCAAAATTTTCTTTCATTCTCCAATCAAGGTGATCAAAAAGATACTTAAGATCTCCTACTGCATTCATAATACTCTGAAGTTCCCTTTCAACTTTTTTCAATTTTTTTCTCCAAAGCAAGCGAACTTCCTACTGTTTGTGGTATTAATGGAGTTGAAGCATGTGAAGAATGATCCATAATAGCATTTAGTGCTTCATTTTCATTACCAACATACTGATCATCAATAGGGATCATAGGCTCCCATTGTAGTAAATTTTTTTCCCAACTTTTATATGGCACTTGGGATTGACTGCAAATCAAAAAAAATGTAGAAGGATGCCCAAGTCCATAAATTAGCCCATTCATAATGATACCCATAACAGATTTAAATATGATTGATCCTATATCAATGGGTTTTTCCATTTGAATGCAGTAATTTAAAATAACACTTTCTTTGGTGACTCTATTAATCTTCATAGTAGGGAGTAATTTTGCACAAATAAAGAAATGCCACTGCTTCGAAATTGGATTAAGTGATGAAGCAGGAAAACTAATATATCCTTCATCTCGTACTTCCCACAAATCACTTTCTTCTGTCAAAAAATTATAAACATCTTGCATCAAATCTCGTGTAGGAATGAAAATTGTATAATGACAGATTGAAACATTTTTTATCATATACAATTCATTAGTCCTCGTCCTCGCAGGAGTAAGAGTAAATGGTATAGCCTTACCTCGTACGAAGACAACTCATTGGGTAATTCCATGTAGATTTGCATATAACCCCTTCACTACAGGCATAACAACCGCAGTGGCAGTGTAAGACAGAACTTCCCATTGCCTTTGCAAAATGATCTTGTCAATTGGAGCACTTGGATTGATCAATCCATGATTAACAAATCCTCTTTTTTTTATCAATCTCTTCTTTGTAATAACTTTATCGTATAACCTCTGCGCATTGAAACTAACAAACTTTCTTCTATTGAAAACTCCATACCTTGAAGTTTTTTTTTGAATTGAAAGCCATGAAATCTGAAAATATGAAGTTTCTAGGCGTCCTAGAAAGTTTTTATGACTTTAAAAACACCTCATGGTGGTTATTATGGAGCGAATTTCGGCCAAAGTCTGCCAAAAGTCGTCTGAACCGTCAAACTGCTCTCGGCGCCGTCGGCGCTCTCGATTGGCGTTGTCAGCGCTGAGGCCTGTTTTCTTGGGCGCCGTCGGCGCCAGTGGCCAAAATTTTGCCACTTCCCTTAACTTCCATTTTTCATTCAATTTAATTCTAACTTTTTCTCCAA
>NW_018165707.1:149911-166812 GCF_001263595.1 Phalaenopsis equestris | reverse complement strand
CGACACACCCATTCCTTTTGGTCATTACCGCCTCAACACACCTCCCTCCGGTCGCTGTCTTCACGACACGCCCATCCCCTTTGGTCACTGCCATCTCGACACATCTTTCTTGAGCCGATGTCATCGTGGCATGCCCATCTCTGGGTCAATACTGCTATGACACACCCATTTACTCAGGTCACTGCCTTCATGTTTGCATGGATAGCGAGTCAGGCTCGGTAGGTGAGTGACCGCATGTCAGTCGCGATGACTTAACAAGCATTGCTTGCCGGGTCGATCCCGGGGAGTAATGCAAGTTAAGTTATCACAACCGAAATGATTATGACTGTGCTAAGGATCCAATGTATCTAACTCGTGACGCCCTTTAGATCCTTCGGATCTTTAGGGTTGGGCTGACATGACTACCCTGTCAAAGTCATACTATCCTTAGACTCACCCCACACTTAGATATTAGGTTATGCACTTTTCATTAGATGGTGTGTTAGACTAGGATTAGGGTGCTAAGTTGTCTTTCTAATGTGTTGTTATTGTTCTTTGTTGGATTGATTGCTTTAGCCAAGTATCTTTCTTTTGTATTGTGTCTGTGGTGTGACTGAACACTTCATATGTATGATAATGTGTTAGTGCATTTTTCTGCAGGGAGCCATGTTTATTTATATGCACACACACACACAAATACCGCTATGGGGGAGCATGTGATGATTTTTGACCCTTTTGCTTGCAAGTGCTATTTAGCTCCCCCACTTATAAGGCTTGGCTCATTATACGTTATATGCATGTGGAATTTTCCACTAACCTTGTTTTCATACAGGATTGAGTCTTTTCTTTTTTTCCTATGTACTTTTTAGAGTCTAGGAGAGTTATTTAGCAGAAATAAGATACGATCATGGATTTTGAGGCGTTTAGCATAGGGCCACGTGGAGGGGACCAGAAGCTAATGCTCGTGCCTGTATCTTAATTCTGCATTTTTACATTGATGTATAAAATTAGGACCAGGCATGTATATGAGGAGTCTGATCGCCTTTATCTTTTTTGGGATATGTTGTCGACCCAATGACATCAGCCTTTCTTATTATTTTGATTTCACTTGTCTTTTGCCATATTGCATGAATGCATGTTGCATTTTTTCAGTGTTTCTTTCTATGGTTTATCTGAGAATCACAATATTACTTTCTTGCATATACTAATAGGGCTTCCATAATATTTCTATGGTTTATCTGAGAATCACAATATTACTTTCCTGCATATACTAATAGGGCCTCTATAATATTTAAGGACTGCTTTAGATAACTGCATCATATTTGCATGTCCCAATGAGGAGTCCCTATGCTTCTCCAACCTGACTGACCCAGCCTACCTTTAAATAGGTAGTTATCTAGTGTGTCTATGTGTTAGAAGGCTCCCCGACCTAGAGGGGGTATAAATTCTTATGTTTGGAGTGTTTCCAATTTTGTAGCTAAATCTCCCCTTCTTTCTTTCCCAAGGCATCCTCGCCACTTCGGCTGGTATAAGTCTCATCTCTTGGAGCTCCAGCTTATAATCATAGGATAAAGTTTCCTTCCTCTGACCTTAGGGCTACCAAGATCCCCTGTGGACAACGCAATTCATGGATTGCCGACCAGGGATTTCAGGATGTGTTGAGTCGATTACCTTCATGACCAGGTAGACTTAGGGCCCTATGAGTTGTGCATGATGGGTTCGTGGTACCTCATCCCAGTTACCTCTACCTTTTTGTTGTTGAGCCCCTTTGAGCCCTGTCGCTCCTTTGCCTTCGTTGATATCATCTTGATGGCCCGATGTCGATGAGCTGCCGCCCATTTAAGATACGATGATTTGTCCTCTGCACTTATGGCCTGGACGTGCTTTAACGTGTTGGGATATCCTCATCAAGATGATTTAGGTTATTCTGTGGGCTCCATATGTCGATGAGTCGCTACCCATTTGGGATGCAAGAGACTCACTCTTTGCCCGATGGCTTAGCCTGAGCTTTGACGCATTGGGACTTTTCCACACAAAATAACCTTTCTTTGAGTACCTATTGCCCTAGGTTCACGATAATCCAAGTGAAACTCCTTTTATCGAGAGTATTCTTGGGTACCCCTCAAGATATAATTAACCAAGTGGAATATGTTCCCTTTGGAGTGCTCTTAACCCCATAACAGACACCTACACTTGACTCTCTGGTTTTGGGTGGGTTACATAGGTATTATTTTACAAATATCAATTTAAGGTACTTTCACCTGATCTTGTTTGGGCGGACACTTAACCTATCATTGCAAGGTTTACCGCATGTAGGCTCTCCACGTGTTTTTTCTTGTTTGTCACTTTGTAGTATGTCCCTCATTTCTGACTCCTCCCTTCTCCTGGTCATTCATATGACTCGGAAGAGATATTTATTCGGGAAAGGGAAGTATACGATGATCGGCAAGCTGACGACTCATTCTAAAATAAAAGAGAGAAAAACAAACGAAAACAACCAACATCTTACCCCATAGATCATTAAAGGTCTCACCATTATCTTATAAAATTTTTCTTTTTGTCTTAAGTGATAATTTTCTATCACACAATAGGCTTGATGCATTGCTCCACTTCAATCAACCAACTTGAATTATAATAGCAACATCCTCATCTATATCACCATCACATTGAACAATAGACCCGAGATATCTAAAATGACCACACCTTTTAATGATTTTATCACCCATAATTACAACTTTGTCACTAGAGCTATTACTACTAAAATTACATTCCATGTGTTTAGTTTTAGATCTACTCAAATGAAGACTTTTAGATTCCAATGTAAACCTCCATAATTTAAGTTTTTCTTGAACACTTTCTCTAGTAATATATATAAGAAGGATAACATCAGCGAAAAGTACACACCAAAATACATCCTCCTATAAATGTCTAGTAAAAGCATCCATAAGTAAAGCAAAAAGATATGGGCTTAAAGCCAATCCCTAATTTAATCTAATTGAAATAGGAAAATATTTAGTCAATCCTCTTGTTCAACACAAAGCAACAGCTCTCTAGTATGCATATATTTAATGACTTGAATATAATTCATATCAACATCTTTCTTCTCTAGAACTCTTTAAAGAACTTCTCTTGGAACCTTATCGTAAGCTTTTTCTGAATCAATAAAAATCTTAAGTAGATCTTTCTTATTTTCTTTGTAATTCTCCATCAAATCTCTCAATAAATGTTTAACTTTCATAGTAGACTTACCCAACATAAATCTAACTTGATTTTGAAATCTTTATGTCACATCTTAACATATATTCAATTATCCTTTATCATAATTTTAAAGTATGTTACATCAATGATACGGCTAAAATATGTTCAATTTTTTGTATACTTTCAATGTCTATATTTGGTTATTTTCAATGATATTGCACTTTAAAGGAATATATTTTGTATATTTTTGGTTTCAGGTACAAGAAATGGAATTTTGGAGAAAAAGAAGTAAAAATGGTGCAATTTGAAGCAAAAACGAGCAAGAAAGAAAATTTTGTCCTGACACATTTCAATATGTCAGTCTATATTTAATCTCTTTTACACTTCTCACATATTTTTTAATGAAATTACACTTTAAAGGAAAGTTGTTTTTATGCTTATTTTGTAGGTCTATCTATTAGGAATGCAACGCAACTGAAACGGGGCGAAATAGAGCTAAAAAGGAGCCAAATGAAGCAAAATGGTGGAGTTGCGCAAGGTGGGCGCCGGCGGCGCCAGAGTGCAGAGAGCAATGTGAAAATGGCATTGACATCGCCCAAAATGGTGTCGACAGCGCCCGAGACAGTTTGCACTCGATGCTGGGCAAATTTCTATAAGATTCAATGTATTTGGATGCATTTTAGAAGGTTACTTGAGGCATCTCTTGGGAAATTCGTCCCTACACTATAATAAAGTGCTTTTATGTCAGAAAAAGTGGTGTGTGTGAGTGAAAAAATGAGGATAATGTTCAAAGATCTTAGAATAGGAGTAGAAATGTAGATTTCTACCTTTTTGGAGAGATTGGTGAGGGAATTTTGAGTGAATCTGTAAGGGAATGTTCTAACATTGCATGGATCAGCGGGAGACTTTGTGGAGAGATCATCTTTCTTTCAAGGGGAAAAAGCTAGTTATTGTGTTATTCATTATCTTATGATTTTGTAAACACTTATCTAGTGGATTTTCTTTGATGAAATGAAGTTTTTCGTTATTTTTTCTTCATGCATTGTAATGTGTTTTTCTTATTATTTCTTCTTATTAGGAAATAATGGCATGGGAGAATTATGTCTTTGTTTTCCTTTTACTTTTCTTTTGGAATGAGTAGGATTCATGTTTAGGATTTTGGGATGCATGCTAGAAGAATTTTTAATTTTAAATGTGATGATTTTTACTTGCACTTCATTTACATTACAATAAAATCCTATTGTAGTGTTAAACTTCATTATAATTGCATTAAGACCCGGGAGGGCAGTGTAATTCTCAACAAAGTGGAACCACATTCAAATTTCATGGATGGTGAAGTTCATGGGGGTTGGATGCAAATAAATAGAGAAATATACTTTGATGGGCGTAGAATTGGAGATTTTAGGGTGGCCGACTTAAATCCCCAATTTGGTCTTAGTGTTTGGAAACTAAAGCAAGAGTTAGCCTTCAGGCGAATGGACGTGGGAGCTCTGGAGTAGCTCTAGAGTGAGCACCAGTATTCTCCCAGCTTAACCACAAACTTAGGGACTAAACCTAGGATTAACCAATGTTCTTTATAGCACTCAGAAGCGGGTAAAGAATATGATTGCTTGTATTTGGCACATACAATATTTAATGCATCTCATTCATTTACATTATCAAATTCACTACATAAGAATAGTAGTTTTTGACATCTCTAAATTCTCCAAAACAATTCATCCAAAAAGGGGTTATCTTTAAAATTAACATTTACATTTAGGAATAGTTATTATCATTACATTTAACATTTGCATTTAGGATTAGTTGCTAGATAAAACACCATTTTAATCGACATTCCAATCTAAGGCATGATAGTAGTAGACTAGAACTTTGACTAAGGACCTCTTACCTCGCTTCCCTGTGGGATCGATAAATGGGACTCTATTAGAGTTCTGTATTACTTGAGTGATATGTATACTTGTGTTTATATCACTGTGACTATATAGAACATATATATAATTAATAATAATGATAATAAGTTCGTATAAATTTTTTGGCGCCGTTGTTGGGGATTAAAATCTTCAAGTAGTGGTGTCAACTTCATGAAGCATAGCATATAAAAAAGTCGCATCAAGTTTTTGGCGTCATTGCCTGGGAAGCTTCGGAAAGAACTTTAGGAGAATTTTAGTTGAAGTAATTAGGCTTAGACTTAGAAAACTGTAGGTTCGTAAAAACTATTTTTGTGTGTAAAGTTTTTTGTTGTATGAAAAGTATTGTGAAAAAATTGTTTGTGTCAAAAACAAGGTGTTTGTGAAAATATTTTGTTGTGTTGAATATATCTTTTGTCTTATTTGTTTAATTGTTAATGTATTGTTTGTTGTATTGTATATGTGAAATAAAGGATCCACAGGACTTGTGCCTTATGATCCTGAGTTAGAAAAAAGAACAAAAATAAAAAAAATAGAAAGGACTTGAAGAACTAGAAATGAAAATGGAAAACATTCAAATTAGTAACTTGGAAAATCATCATAAATCTTTGAAGGATTATATAAATCCTAGGATTATATTTGAAGGATTATATAAATCCTACGACAAATGAAATTCACTTAAGTATTCAAACTTCTATCGTAGAAGCTGACTCATTTGAAATAAATCCAGCTATTATCCAACTGGCGCAGAACAATAGTTTGGGGCAAATTTTTTGGAGGGTCCCTATTTACACTTATCCAGTTTTCTAGAATTTTATGCTATATTTCGTTATAATGGCATATCGGACCATGCTGTTAGACTAAGACCTTTTCCTTTCTCCCTAAGGTATAAGGCTAAAATGTGGTTATACTCATTAGCACCTGGCTCTATTAAAAAGTGGGAGGAGTTAACTCAGAAATTCTTAGCTAAGTATTTTCCACCTTTAAAGAATGCTAAACTTAGAAATGGTATTATCTCATCTTTTTAGTATAAAGATGAATCAATATATGAAGCCTAGGAAAGATTTAAGGAACTCCTAAGAAAGTGTCCACACCATGTTTTTCCACACCATGCTCTGCCCAATTGGTTAATCATTCAAACTTTTTACAATGGGTTAATAGAATCTCTTAGGTTTACAATTGACGTTGCCGCTAGTGGATCATTAATTTCAAAACCATTTAATAAAGCATATGCGTTAATTGAAGAAATGACTACAAATGAATTTCAATGGCCCTCTACAAGTTTAAATCCTAAAAATATAGCCAATGTTTATTACACAAACGTGATTGCAATTCCTGCATCTCAGGTTGCTGCAATATCAAGGAAGTTGGACTAATTTTGAATGAATCAACCTCAATTTACTCCAATAAGTGAGGAAAATTCATTAGGGCATATGATTGATTCTAACTTATCATATGAAACTTTTAAGTACCATAAACAACTCTTATTCTAATTTACAACCTAGGTTGGAAGAACCATCCTAATTTTAACTGGAAAATTTTAACTGGAATCAGACTAAACTGGAATCAGACTAATTGGGGTGGAAACCAACAATGGGAAAATAATCATGTAAATCCTATTAGAAGTTGGAATAAACAGGGGAACACAGATTATAGACCTTCATATTCACTGGACTCTGATTCACTGTACTCTAACAATGATCGACAATTTGAGGATAAGAAGATGTCTATAAAAAATGTGATATTGCAAATGGTAAATCGGTTGTAAAGTCAAAATGCTGCGATTAGAAACATGGAGAATCAACTGGGACAAATTGCTAATTCACTTAGCAATATACCACAAGGAACACTTTGTATCAACACTGAGATCAAATCTAAAAAGAACAATAAGGAACAGGTAGAAGCTGTCCAATTAAGAAGTATAAAAGAGATAGAGGATGTCATTAGAAAAGAGAAAGAAATTGTGAGAGAAACAAAGGAAACTAGAAGACCTGAAGAACATATTTTTAAGCGTATGGAAAAATTAATATCTCCAATTAAAATCAATTTAGAAAGACTGCCACCTCCATTTCCTCAAAGACTTAGACATCAAGAGTAGGATAAACAATTTTCAAAGTTCATGGAAATACTTAAGAAGTTAACGATAAATATTTCTTTCGCTGAAGCTTTGGAACAGATGTCAAGTTATGCAAAGTTTATGAAGGAGATATTAAACAAGAAAATAAAATTTGAGGATTACGAGACATTGCATTAAGTGAGGAGTGCAGTGCTATACTTCAGAAAAAGCTTCCTCAGAAACTTAAAGATCCTTATAGCTTTACAATTTCTTATGCAATTGGAGAAAAATTATGTGGAAAAGCTTTATGTGATTTAGGAGCGAGCGTTAATGTGATGCCTCTATCTATATTTTGAAGGTTAGGTTTAGCCGATATTTCTCCCACTACTGTAACCCTTCAGTTAGCTAATCAATCTATTATTTATCCAAAAGGGGTGATAGAAGACGAGTTTATTAAAGTGGATAAATTTATCTTTCTTATGGACTTTATTGTATTTGATATGGAGGAAGATAAAAAAAATCACATTATTTTGGGGAGATCTTTTCTTGTTACTGGACAAGCTATGATAGATGTGCAAAAAGGAGAGTTGACTATGAATATTAATGACCAGGAAGTCACTTTTGATGTGTTAAAGACTATGAAACATCCAACTGAGAGAAAAGATGATGATTGTTTTTAGATGGATGAAATTGCTTATCTAAGTAAAGATCATTTCCAAAAAAAATTTGAGAGTAAGTTAACAGATGAGATCGAAATGGACTTTCCTGATGAGTCTAGAATGTTGTTTAAAGAAGACTGTCTGTATGTTCAGGAGAGATGTGAAATGATAGACGTTACCAAAAATATAAAACTTTTAATTCCATTTATTGAAAAATTTCATGAACTTAAAATGAATATACACCATAAAATTTTAAAGCCTACCTATTTAAAGAATTCATCTACACTGCCAGTCTTTACATCTTCATATTTGACTCAATCACAAGATGAACTTGAATTGAATGATGAAATTAGTAAAAAATCTCCTATGAAAGAGTTATTCAAAATAACTGAATGACATATTTTATGGTATACAAACAAAATAAATGAGATTCTGATGTTGGGGCAGATTATTAATGCGATTAACAATTACCCCCAGAGATTTTACCTGGTGACCCTGAGATAAACCCTAAGCAGATGAATGATGAGCAATATATAGTTATCGAACAAATATTTAGAAGAGAATTTGAAGATATGTTTCAAAATAACTTCGAGTTGAGAGATGAGGATAAGGAGATTGAAAGACCAATGAAAGAATTTCTTAAGGAATTGGAAACACATATTTTCTCAACTAAGATAAATATAGAAAGACCACCTCCACCATTGACTCAGTACCAAGGGGAAGAATTAAAAGATAACTTGAAACAGAAGAGTAATCTAGTAGAATTTGATCCAGAATCTGAATTATCTAATGAGAATTTGATCCAAAATTTGGGAGATCTTGAATTATCTTATAGAGATCCATTTCTTATTTTAAGAATGATATTAATATGAAAATTGATAAAATTAATAGAAGAATATTGGATCTAGAAGGAAATATGAAGAATAATGCTATGAATCAATCTGAAAAGGAAGAGCTAAAAGAAAAATTTAAATTCGATGACTTTGTATTTTGAGGACTTTGTAGGAATCACTGGATATAGAAAAATTTGGCCTATTGATCAAGGATTACTTAATTGGAATTTTGATCCAAGTGAAATCATTTGTCAGGCTAGCAACGTTAAACCAAGCTCTTTATGGGAGGCAACCCATAGTTATCAGTGTGGTTTGATTTAGTATGCTTAAGAGTCATGATTGTTAGTGTTGTATTGTCTTTGCTTTAGTGTGGATTGATCATTTTAATTGATGATTGGTGGATGTTTATATTGTTAGTGCATTGATTTGATCTTTGTCTGTGTCATAAGGGAGATGATTCTTTAACTTCTTATTATGGCTAGACTTGGTTAATCACTTGTAGTAGTTGGATTGACGAGTCCACTATGACCCGGGTCTCACCCGGACTTGAGTTTTACAAGAGATATCTTGAATTTCCATCTTGAATTTGAACAGTGACAGTTTCATCTCAATTTTGTTACTTCCTTTTTTCTGACTTTGTTTTCATTTGGTAGGAGTCATGAACCTATTTGGTGCTGACTTTGTTTTCATTTGGTAGGAGTCATGAACCTTTTTGGTAAATAATATGTGGATGATTTTACACTATCTTTATAACTGTTAGAGATGCTTAATTAAAAGGAGCCAATATATCAGGGATAATCTTATCTTTGGAATTATATTCTATAAAATCATTTAAAATGTACCTTATTTATCTGTGTAGTGATTCCGTTAGAAATTGGAAGTAAGTTAGTGAGATGCGATGAGATGATGGATGAATTGACCTTATTTATCTTATCTGTTTGTTTGTGTTTGTGTTATATTGAACATTTTTCTATTCTAATGTTGATATATGTTATGCTAGTTAAACTTTTGTTTAGTTAATTTCATTCTGACATGTTTAGTTTATATTTACTTTGTACTACATGTTTTCTATCCTGATAAATAATTGTATATGTTTTTGATAGAAATTTGAGGTAGATATAATTTCTAAACTGCTTTTCTTCCTACTTATATTTTCTGCACTAAATGTTATACATGTTAAAAATAAATTTTGTGGGTAGGAAGAAAAATAAAAATTTAAAAATACTTCCTTTTAATTTAATATTATTGTAAGCATGTTTTAGGCTAGATTTACTTTCTCCTACAGTCATTCTATCCCGATTATGCATGCATATGAATTTGATAGAATGTTGTAATAGTTAGTAGATTCAATTTTTACTTTTTCTTCCTGCTATATTTTATGGAATTAATTGTAACATATTTTAAAATTTAAGTTTGGGGGGAAGAAAATTTTTTTAAAAATTTAACTTATTACTTTTAAAATGACTTATGGTATGTGGTGTTATCTTTAGGTTACCATAACTTCGATTTTAGGAATATTTCAAAAATAACTTAGTTGAAATCCTGTGTGAAGATACTGTTCTAGAGTTAAGATATTTTGTAGGAAAAATTGGGAAAATGATTTTGCTATTTATGGTAGAAAGGAGTTGAATATTTGAAAAGCTATGATTCTTAGATTTATACTTATTGAGAATTGAGCCTTTATTAAAACATTTTTTTAACTAATACTTACACTTTTAAAATTGAGGGAAAGTTTTTGAGTTTTGGACTTTACAAAGAGGATAATGAAATTCAAAATTATTAAAGACCTATCCAGATATAGTAATCTTCACATAAAAAAAGAGAAAAAAAAGGAGAAGCTTGACGAAAAGCCTAATAAAAAATCGGTTTCACTTAAATTTTTTTAAATGAAAAGACATAAAAACAATCCTAAGCTTATTCTTATTCAAAAAAAAAAAGGTATTGGTAAAATTGATATAGATAAGGTGCTTAAATTATTTTTTTTATACTTTCTATAAATCTTTAGTTTGATAAGTTTTAATAACTTTTGAAGTAAATAAAAAATCAGAATTCCTAAGTTGAATATGAGATATTCTTACACTCTAGTCTTAGGTTGATTTGCTAAAATTTCTATGAAGTTATACTATAAAATTTTTTGAGACAAAATTATAGGAAACGCTACTGAAACCCACAACCTCAAATCAATTAATTTAGTTTTTAAAATTATAATGTTACTTTAGGACAAGTAACAATTAAGTTTGGGGGATTTTGATACGACTAAAATATGTTCAATTTTTCATGTAATTTTAAATTCTATATTTGGTGATTTTCAATGATATTACACTTTAAAGGAAGGTATTTTATATATTTTTGGTTTCTTTATATATTTTTGGTTTCAGGTTTTTTGGTTTCAGGTACAAGAAATGAAGTTTTGGAGAAAAAAAGCAAAAACGGTGCAATTTGGAGCAAAAACGAGCAATAAAGGAAATTCTGTCCTGACACATTTCGATATGTCTTTCTATGCTTAATCTCTTTTACACTTCTCATATATTTTTGAAAGAAATTATACTTTAAAGGAAGGTTGTTTTTATGTTTATTTTGTAGTTCTATTTATTAGGAATGCAACGCAACTGAAACGAGGCAAAATAGAGCTAAAATGAAGCCAAACAAAGCAAAATGGTGGAGCTGCGCAAAGTGGACGCCGACAGCGCCAAAGTGCAGAGAGCAACGTGAAAAGGGCACCGATGGCGCCCAAAATGGCGCCGACAACGCCCGAGACAGTTTGGACGTAATGTTGGGCAAATTTCTAGAAGATTCAATGTATTTGGACGCTTTTTGAAAGGTTTCTTGAGGCATCTCTTGGGAAATTCATCCCTACACTATAGTAGAGTGCTTTTATGTCAGAAAAAGTAGTGTGTATAAGTGGAAAAATGAGGAGAATGTTCAGAGATCTTAGAATAGGAGTAAAAATTAGATTTCTACCTTTTGATTTATACCTTTTCTAGAGAGATTAGAGAGAGGATTTTGAGAGAATCTGTATGAATTGTACGAGCATTGCATGGATTAGCGGGAGAATTTGTGGGGAGAGATTTTCATCTTTCTTTCAAGGGGAAAAAATAAAGTATTGTGTTTATCTTATCTTATAATTTTATATAAACACTTATCTAGTGGATTTGTTTTGATGAAATAAAGTTTTCCGTTGTGTTTTCTTCGTGCATTGTGATGTGTTTTTTCTTACTCTTTCTTCTTATTAGAAAATAGTGGCATGAGAGAATTATTTCATTGTTTTCCTTTTACTTTTCTTTTGCAATGAGTAGGATTCATGTTTAGGATTTTGGGATGCATGCTAGAAGAAGTTTTAATTATAAATGTGATAGATTTTACTTGCACTCCATTTACATTACAATAAAATCCTATTGTAAAGTTAAAATTCATTGTAATTGCATTAAGACTCGAGATGGCAGTGTAATTCTAAACAAAGTGGAACCACATTCAAATTTCATAGATGGTGAAGTTCATGGGGCCTGGATGCAAATAAATAGAGAAATATACTTTGATGGGCATATAATTGGAGATTTTATGGTGATGGACTTAAATCCCCAATTTGGTCTTAGTGATTGACTAAAGAGAGAGTTAGCCTTCAGGCGAAGGGAAGTGGGAGCTCTAAGGGGGAGCTCTGAGTAAGAGCCAGTATCCTCCCAGCCTAACCACAGATTTAGGGACTAAACCTAGGATTAACCAATGTTCTTTATGACACTAGGAAGAGGGTAAAGAATATGATTGCTTGTATTTGGCACATACAATATTTAATGCATCTCATTCATTTACATTATACAATTCATTACATAAGAATAGTAGTTTTTTTAACATTTCTAAATTAACCAAATCAATTCATCCAAAAAGGGGTTATCTTTAGAATTAACATTTAAATTAATGAAAAGTTATTATCATTACATTTAACATTTGCATTTAAGAGTAGTTGCTAGATAAAACACTATTTTAATCGACATTTCAATCTAAGGCGTGAGAGAGATTTTCATCTTTCTTTCAAGGGGAAAAAAATAAAGTATTGTGTTCATCTCATCTTATAATTTTATAAACACTTATCTAGTGGATTTGCTTTGATGAAATGAAGTTTTCCGTTGTGTTTTCTTCGTGCATTGTGATGTGTTTTTTCTTACTCTTTCTTCTTATTAGAAAATAGTGGCATGAGAGAATTATTTCATTGTTTTCCTTTTACTTTTCTTTTGCAATGAGTAGGATTCATGTTTAGGATTTTGGGATGCATGCTAGAAGAAGTTTTAATTATAAATGTGATAGATTTTACTTGCACTCCATTTACATTACAATAAAATCCTATTGTAAAGTTAAAATTCATTGTAATTGCATTAAGACCCGAGATGGCAGTGTAATTCTGAACAAAGTGGAACCACATTCAAATTTCATAGATGGTGAAGTTCATGGGGGCTGGATGCAAATAAATAGAGAAATATACTTTGATGGGCATATAATTGGAGATTTTATGGTGATGGACTTAAATCCCCAATTTGGGCTTAGTGATTGAAAACTAAAGTGAGAGTTAGCCTTCAGGCGAAGGGAAGTGGGAGCTCTGAGTAAGAGCCAGTATCCTCCCAGCCTAACCACAGATTTAGGGACTAAACCTAGGATTAACCAATGTTCTTTATGGCACTAGGAAGAGGGTAAAGAATATGATTGCTCCTATTTGGCACATACAATATTTAATGCATCTCATTCATTTACATTATACAATTCACTACATAAGAATAGTAGTTTTTTTTAACATTTCTAAATTATCCAAATCAATTCATCCTAAAAGGGGTTATCTTTAGAATTAACATTTGAATTAATGAATAGTTATTATCATTACATTTAACATTTGCATTTAAGAGTAGTTGCTAGATAAAACACTATTTTAATCGGCATTTCAATCTAAGGCGTTATAGTAGTATACTAGAACTTTGACTAAAAACCTCTTACCTCGTTTCCCTGTGGGATCGATAAACGAGACTCTATTAGAGCCATGTATTATTTGAGCGATATGTATACTTGTGTTTATATCATTGTGACTATATAGAATATATAAAATTAATAATAATAATAATAATAAGTTCCTATAAAGTTTTTGGCACCGTTGCCGGGGATTAAAATCTTCAAGTAGTGGTGTCAACTTCATGAAACATAACATAAAAAAAGTCTCATCAATCAATTTAATTTCTTTATAATTTGTACGTTATTTTCCATCCTCTTTATTCTTAAAAATGGGGACCAAAATAATCTTATTTCACTTCTCATGCTTCTTTTAATTTATAAAATAATATTAAGGAGTTTATTAAGACAAGAAACTCACATATCTCCAAAATATTTCCACACTTCTATTGGGATATCATCAAGGCCTACTGATTTTCCACCCTTAATTTTCTTTAAAGTCTCATCAACTTCTATTTTACAAATGTGATGGTAAAAATAAAACACCATCATTATAATTATATTAAAATCACTAAGATTGAACGTATTTTTAGAAACTTTATTGAAAAGTTTATCAAAATAGCTCACTCACCCATGTTGAATATCTTTCTCTAAGAAAAGCTTTTTCTTATTTTCATTTTTAATACACTTTACTTCAATTAAATCTCAATTAAATCTTTACTTTTTGTTTCTCTTTGTTTAGCTAGTTTATGCATATATTTTTCACCCTCTTAATTATATAATTTATTATAAAGATTACTAAAAGCAGAATTTTTAGTTTACAAATTATTCTCTTAGCCTTTTTATGAGTCTCCTTATAAATTTCCTAGTTTTCTAAACATTTACATTTAAACCAATTTTTATAACACAACTTATTATATTTTATTTTTTCTTACACATTATTATTCCACCACCAACTATTTTTATTTATAAAAAAATTTCATTTTGATTCAACAAGTACATCTTTTGTCACTTGTTTAATAGTACTTGTTTTGTTATCCCACATAGAATTTATTTCTTTGTGAAAATCCCAAATCTTAAAATCTATAAGTTTACTCATAAAAATAATTTTATTTGTGTATTTTAGGTGCCCCCATCTAATTTGCAATATTTTCTTGTATTTTTTTATTATAAATCTTCATCTTATAATCCATAGCTAATAATTCGTGTTGAGTGCTAAAATTTTCAATTGGAATGACTTTACCATCTTTCTGCTCTCGACAATCCTTTTTTTCTCATAAGAAAATAATCAATTTGTGTTTTATTAGATCAATTCTTATAAGCAATAATATGCTCGTCCCTTTTCTTAAATAAAGTATTAGCAATAACAAAATCATATTGTAAAGCAAAATCTAATATGGTTTTAATTTCTTATTTAATCACTAAAAAATTGTAGCCACCAAGAATATATATAAACTCTTTTACCACTATCAACATGTCCTTTTTAGGAGTAGTTGTTGGTTGTTTTCTTACATTTAGGAGTACTAGTTAGAAAAATCACTTAAATCTACCTTCCAAACTAAGACATGATATTAGCAGACTAAAACTTTAATTAAGGATCTCTTCCCTATATTTTATATAACATTACAATTTTACACATTAAATACTTAATATAAATTGGGTCAAGTTTTTTGTCATATTTTTTAAAATTAAATTATTGTGTTATTTCGAGATGGGTCAAGTTTTTGGCACTGTTCCAGGGATTTAAATTGATATAAAACACGCAGAAAAACACCACACAATTGGGATGTATCAGCAACCAACACTATGAAGCCGAGACTTGTCATTATCCAAATGGTTCATAATAGCCAGTTTGATGGATTACCTACAGAGGACCCAAATCTTCACTTGTCTAATTCCCTTGAACTTTTTCCCACTTTTTGGTATAATGGTGTCTTCTTTGATGTTGTTAGATATAAGTTATTCCCATTCTCTTTGAGGGATGTTTTCCTCACATTTGCTCAACCCTTTATTCACACTAAAAACAAAACTCAAATCAATTTCAAACTCAAAACCTATTCAAATTAAGTTGAGATCATCGAGATTAACTAGTTTGAAGTTCATTTTAACATTCATCATAAACCTTAATTTTGTTGGATCGAGCCCACACCATGACCTCAACAGCCTCACCTTGAAGACAACATGGTCAAAATCAACCACACCTTCAAAATCATTGAGTTTTCCTCTACTAGGGTAGGTCAAGATTGTCATTTTGGCTGGAAATGTGTGCCATGACCTCAACAGCCTCACCTTGAAGACAACATGGCCAAAATCAACCACGCCTTCAAAATCATTGAGTTTTCCTCTACTGGGGTAGGTCAAGATTGTCATTTTGGTTGGAAATGTGTGTTGTGCCTGCACGTCATTATGCCCACACGAGCATCAATGAGAGCATGTATGTATTCACCTATCTTTGGATCGACATGTTCGCTCCAGTTTGGGCATATCCTTGCCTGAAAGTTACTGGGCATGTTCAAACCCAGTTTGAGTGTAGCCACACCTAAAAGGTACTATGTGTGATCCCTTTTGAGTCTGGTGTGGCCACGCCTCCTGCCATGCTAGCAATAGAGTGTGGCCAAGGCTTTAGCCATGCCAGAAGTTTGTGGCTCTCTTATTTGGATTCAACAACAAAATGACATATTGTTTCATCACGGTTATCCGTGAGAGCTCCCTAGCGATCTCAAGGCAGCTCATCCAATGGCGCCCTGATCCCGATTTTATATGACAACCAAGTATGAAATTATAATCTTAATTTTTCCTTACTTATATTTCTTACTATGCAATGGCTGCCAAAAAATTGACTTCAACGCAAATAAGAATGCAATTATTATATTTAAATATGAGATACTACGTAAGTATACATATCGTTATCAAGTAATATAAAACTTTTTGATTAAGCCACAAATATCGAACCCACACAGAATAATAAAATATGCAACTAAATCAAAAGAAATTAGATAACAAATTCTACTTAGCAAATATTCTCACTCAAACTATAGATGTTATAGTATGAATAAAAGTTTGATTCTTTTTGTTTTTTTTTTAATTGAAAGTAAAGTAAACAACTAACTAAATATAACTAGATATTTGTAAGACGAAAGCAATATTAATAAAATATATATTTTTTCTTTTATAAATCAATAACAAATATAAGAATTATGTTATGGAAGTAATCAAATTGTGTTGTGTCAAATAGGAGCAATAGTATTCTTTACCCTTACTAGAGATGTTATAAAGAACATTGGCTTGTTTAAAGTATAGAGATGTTATAAAGAACATTGGCTAGTTTAAAGTATGAATAATC
>NW_018165707.1:141088-149858 GCF_001263595.1 Phalaenopsis equestris | reverse complement strand
AGGGAAGATACTAGCTCTCACTCTAGAGTTCCCTCTTCTCCCTCCACCTAGGGGCTAACATCTTGTATCAAAACCTAAAACTATAAACCAAATTAGGGGCTTTAGTCTGTCACTCTTAAGTCCTCTAATTCTACACCCCTTCAAAGTTTATTTCCATATTTATTTACACTTAATCATATAAATTATATTCTCATCCATACAATCTCATGTTATTCTTAACAATAGTTGACTGAAACAATTCCATCTCGTATCTTACATGTTCTCACACGAAATATTAACATCTTAATTGGCCAAGTCATGTTATTCTTAACAATAGTTGACTGAAACAATTACATCTTGTATCTTACATGTTCTCACACGAAATATTAACATCTTAATTGGCCAAGTCAAGAAATAAATGAAGTACAAGGTTTAAAATCATCACAACTATTCCAACATTAAAGATTAATACTTCACACAACTTCCATCAAATATTTAATCACTTATCATTTTAAGAAAAAACATTTTAAGGAAAAAGATAAAGAAAATACTCAGAATTCATGGAGAAAACACAACCGCACTTAAGTTTGAAAGTAGAATACATGCAAAAAAATAAGAAGTCTAAATTAAAACCAAATGTAGTCACAAAAATAAAAATTTATCTCAAATCCTCTCCACCAAACTCTTGAAGTTCCTTTGAATCTCTTCTCTTCCTTTCTCTTACAGACTCTCTACTCACACACTACAACTCCTCTCTTCTTCTTCTCTCTAAAAGTATAATAATTAATCTAAGAGAGTGAGGTGTTGGCGGTGTCTAGAGGGGGGCAGCGGCTCTGGAGTGGCTAGGGGGAGGCGTCGGAGAGAGCCCCCTTCACTCCAATCCAAGTCTTCTTTTATAATTTTTCAAAAGGTGTCTTGGTGTCTCTGCAAAATATGTCCACATTCAATGAATCTTACAAGAGTTGCCTCTTTTCAGACGCCTATTGAATGTATTTTCATGCCCATTAACTATTTTGCACATTTTCACCAAGAGTTGCTTCAAACACCTCTTCAAAAATTCATCCAAATTCATTGAATCACCAAGTAACTAATTATGGCGCTTAAGCATGAGGAACTTGGCGCTTAGGCACGACCTTCTTGGTTTTACTGGCGCTTAAGTGCTAATTCTGACCACTTAGACGCCACAGTTCTTTTGCACACCTTCTTCATTTTTGCTCCAAATTTGATCCCTTTTCACTTCTTTCACTATTTTCATCCATTTGATTGTACTTGAAAGAAAAAAAATACACAAATACCTTCCATTAAAGCGCAATATATCAAAAATAGGTATAAAAATGTGTACATAAAGACTATATATTTTAGGTGTATCACACACCAGTTGAGGGAAGCACCGATGGCGAGAATAGTTCAATTTTGTGTATCGATCTGTAGGATTGGTCTGGGGATTATCATTGAATGGTGTTAAGGGTGGAGCACCGGAAGAGGGAAGCACCACTGGTGGGAATAATTCAATTCACTATAAACTTTGAGCACCATACTAAATATCAACTGAAAAATTTAAGAGCTAAAACAAATCACAAACTAAATAGCAAATTCCAAACCAAAATCTAAAATCCATTAACATAAAGAATAGAAATAAAACCTAGGTAGATCTTACACGAACCTTAGGTTAGACAGCTTAGAAGCAAGAACTAATGATCACTCATACCCTAGGTTAGTCCAAGTCTAGAAGCCTAGGTTAGTTTAATAGGTACACTAGTTAGTGCTAAAAAGTAGGACATATAAAACAAATAACCTTACTCCTTGAAACTAAAGAAGATGTCCAAGAATGAAGTAATCCACGATTACTACTAAATACATTTTTAACAGCCTTGAAACTAAAAAACCCTCTACATGTCATGTTCATGACGCATAAGAAAGATTTTTTTCTAGAAGGTTGGTTGTACTTGAAGGATATCAACACAACGGGGATGATGGAAGCCATGAGCATCTTGACTAGGGGTATTATTTCTAATATCTTGGTTTGTCCAGCTATTTAGATCCCTTATAAAGGATATGTGCTTTCCAATTTCACTTTCATCTAGAAATCCTTCCTTCTCAACTCTGTCCTTTGTTTATGAGTCCCTTCAAAATCAAATAAATGATTGAACTATCTAGCAATCATACTATTCCAAACTCTGAACTTGAACTCTTAATCAATATCTTCAAACTTAACCCATCCAACTTGTTGTTAATATTTTTAAATCTCACCAAATAGCAACAAACTCTTCAACCACATCCAAAAATTCAATCCTTTGAGTAAAACTTCCTCACAGGATGGTTAAATCCCTTTGTCTGGGATTCTTCATGACATGTTGTCATTGAACTGCAAGTCTCATCCATTTGAGCTTAATAATTCCAAACTCCAAACTTGGATCTTTCTTATATTTCATGAAATCTCAACTTTACCCAACCTTACAATCTGAATAGCATATGCCATTATATTGATTGAGAGTTTTCTTTAGGGCTTAGGCTTTGAAGATGTAATTAATTATGAGAGCTTACTCTTATATTGATACTAGAACCCATAATAAAATAAACATATCTTATACCTACAAAGTAAGGGGAAAATCCTGGTTCTGTAGACTCACAAAGATTTTTATAATCCGTATGATTAAGCCCATTTAAAAGTAGTATTTTCTCCCCTCAAGGTGGTATCTTATTCTTTAAATGCTATGCTCAAACATTTATATACAATTCTTCCACAGTTCTGTGATAGACACAAAAATCCTCCGTCAAGGGACAAAGTTATGGTGTGGTTAAACTCTCGTTCCCTAGGATCTATAACCACTTGTATTGACCTAGCCCAAAAATTGTTAGCAAAATATTCCCTCCATATAAGTCTGCTAGGATTAGGAATGATATCACTTTGTTCACCCAGATAAATGAAGAGTCTTTTCATGAGGCTTGGGAGAGGTTCAAGGAACTACTTAGGAGATGCCAACACCATGCCTTACATGACTAGCTGATTATCTGAACCTTCTATCATGGGTCAGTAAGCTCCTTAAAGTCTATTATAGATGTTGTAACTCAGAATCATTGATGTCTAAGCCTTTTGAAGAAGCCCATAAGTTGATAGAAGAGATGACCACCAACAATTTTTAATAGCCCGTTTGATAGAGTCACACCCAAAAAAGTTGTCAGTGTGTAAAAATAAGATTTTTAGCTATCTTAGCCACTAAAGTGGCTTCTATTTCTATGAATTTAGAAAATATTAGGGTAAATTTTGTGCAAGGATCATTATGAAGTGAAGGGATGTGATATGGACCTGTGGTAGATCTTAGCCTGACCACATTAGGGGCAATAAATGTCATAGGAAACCATGGTAATAACCTTTAATTCAACACCTACAACCTAGACTGAAGGAACCATCTAAACTTCCAATGGAGCAACAATAACCAGAAGTGGGGAAATCCTCAAGCCAGCCCTGTAAGTGGGAACAACCAAGGAGCGTGGCTTCTATTTCTATGAATTTAGAAAATATTAGGGTAAATTTTGTGCAAGGATCATTATGAAGTGAAGGGATGTGATATGGACCTGTGGTAGATCTTAGCCTGACCACATTAGGGGCAATAAATGTCATAGGAAACCATGGTAATAACCTTTAATTCAACACCTACAACCTAGACTGAAGGAACCATCTAAACTTCCAATAGAGCAACAATAACCAGAAGTGGGAAAATCCTCAAGCCAGCCCTGTAAGTGGGAACAACCGAGGAGGTAACCCCCCAAAGCAATCATACCTTCCAGGATTTCAAGCCAATGCCCAGCTCATACAGATAAGCTCATCCTTTGAGGAATTAATAATTTAAATGAGAAACCAATTACAGTGCCAAACTGTAGCCATTAAGTTCCTAGAACACTAGTAAAGACAATTGGTGAACTCCATAAATAATAGACCCCGAGAACACTCCCTAGTAGCACTGAGTAAACCATGAGAAAAAACAGGTTGAGCAAGTGCAGGCCATGAAGTTAAGGAGTGACATAGATTTATAAGACAACACTGGGAAGGAAGACCCTATTGACTTAGACCATGTTATAGGAGGTGAGCATGAGACAACAGTAGAGGCCATAGAAAGACCTATCTCACCCATTATAATTGAACATGCTGAGAGACTTCCCCCACCTTTCCCCAGAGGTTGCAGAAATAAAAGTTGGACTAACAATTCTCAAGTTTATTAGAGGTGTTCAAAAAGCTAACCATAATCATTCCATTTGTGAAGGCCCTAGAATAGATGTTTAGTTATGTCAAGTTTATGAAGGATGTTCTGGCTAGGAAAAGGTGACCAAGGAATTTTGAGACTGTGCTTCTGACTAATGAGTGTAGTGTCATTCTACAGAGGAAGTTGCCCCAAAAGATGAAAGACCCAATGAGCTCCACCCCTGGGAAGGAAGACCCTATTGACTTAGACCATGTTACTGTGCTTCTGACTAATGAGTGTAGTGCCATTCTACAGAGGAAGTTGCCCAAAAAGATGAAAGACCCAATGAGCTTCACCATCCTATGTGTCATAAGAGAGAAATTTGTAGGGAGCGCCCTTTTTGACTTAGGAGCAAGTATAAATATGATGACATTGTCCATCTTTAAGAGACTTGAGTTATGAAAGGCACATGTTACCAATATGACCTTATAGTTAGCTGACTGATCCCTATCCTATATCATATGGGAAGCATTGAGCATGTGTTAGTGAAAGTGGATATATTCTAATTCCTTATATATTTCATGTTTTTAGATAGGGAAGAGGACAAAGAGATACCCCTTATAGTTGACCGACCCATTTTAGCCACTGATAGAGCAATGATTGAAGTTTAGGTAGAAAAATTGACCATGAGAGTAAATGATCAGGATGCTACTTTTGATATTATGAAGTCAATAATATTTCTCAATGATTCAAGTGAGGATCATTGTCATAGGATTTATGTGGTATGGCAGTGTCCTGCCAATGTTGAGAATTTGGAAGAAGACCTGGTAGAGCCTGCAGAGTTGAGGATGAGAGTGAGACATCAAGGAAAGAATTTAATCTACTATTAGAGAGGAATCATAGGGCCTTTTGGGAGAGTTTTGAGCTTTAATACACCACCACAAATGCCAAGCCCTTAGTGTCATCCACAATGACCTATAAATTGGAGAAAAAACCCTTGCCAAGTCATCTCAAGTATGCCTATTTAAGAAAGTATTTAACCTTTTATGTGATTATGTCAACAAACTTGAGTAAAGAGAAAGAGGAAAAGTTTATGATGATGCTTAAGACATTTATGAAGGCCTTCGGCTAGACTATAGCTGACATTAAAGGCATAAGCATATCCCTGTGCATGCATAGGATTTTTATGGAAGAGGGACATGGACCTAAAGCTAACGTTGATATTATCTATCCCATCTCAGATAGTGTATGTTCCTAAGAAGGGGGGGAGGGAAAATAATATAGAATGAGAGAAATGAGTTGACACCCACGATAACTATCACTGGTTGGAGTGCATTGAATATAGGAAGTTGAATTCGACCACTAGGAAAGACTATTTTATTTGTCATTTCTGGACCAGATGTTGGATAGACTAGTAAGTCACCCTTTATATTACTTCCTAGATAGCTATTCATTGTATCACTAGATCCCGATAGAACTTAAGAACTAGGACAAGTTCACCTTCACTAGCCTTTATGAGAACCTTTCCTTTAGAAGGATGCCTTTTTGACTATGTAATGCACTAACCACTTTCCAGTGATGCATGATGTCCATTTTTTCTAATATAACTGAGACTGGGAGAGGAATTTTCATGTACATTCTATGTATAACACCTCGTTCGACTAATGCCTGAAACACCTTGCAAAAATGCTACACAGGTGTGAGGAGACTAATTTGGTGTTGAACTAGGAGAAGTGTCAATTCATGGTTACTGAAGCAATAGTTTCGAGTTACAAAATTTCTGAGAAGGCATGGAAGTTGATCCAACCAAGATTTAGGTTATAGAAAATTTTTCTCTACCCACTTCTGAGAAGGAAATTAGGTGTTTTTTAGGACGCGCTACATTTTTACATCGATACATTAAGGACCATTCTAAGAACACCGAGCCTTTATGCCATTTGTTACAAAAGAATGTGTCACTTCATTTTGATGAGACTTGCATAGTTGCTTTTGAGACTTTAAGAGCCAAATTAACCACCGCACTTGTGATTTTTGCACCCGACTAGCCTATGCCATTTGAGTTGATGTGTGATCCGAGTGACTATGTCGTAGGAGCAGTGTTAGGCTAGAGGATATATGAGGTTGTTCAAGCAATATTCTATGTAAGTATGGCCCTTAAAGATGCCCAAGTGAATTACACCATTGCAGAGAAGGAACTATTGGTCATAGTATTTGAGTTTGCTAAATTTATATCCTACCTGATAGGAACACGACCCACGATGTACATGGATCACACCGCTATCAGATGCCTTATAGCTAAGAAGGATGTCAAATTATGTTTTATATGATGGATCCTCTTGATATAATATATTGATATGGAGATTGTTGATCGAAATACACCGCTATCAGATGCCTTATAGCTAAGAAGGATGCCAAATTATGTTTTATATGATGGATCCTCTTGCTATAATATATTGATATGGAGATTGTTGATCGAAATTGTACATAAAATCATGTAATCAATCACTTGTCTAAGCTTGAGCAAAAGAATTCTAAGAGATTTCTCGATGAGTAACTGGTTGCCATTTCCAATGTTCACACCCCATGATACACTAACATAGCTAACATCATTATTAGTGAGATTGTTCCTTATACTTAGACCCACCACCAGAGGAAGAAGTTTTTTTTTAGGCCAGATTCTACTTTTGATATGATACCTTTCTTTTTAGAAAATGTAAGGACTAGATTCTTAGAAGATGTGTGTCATCAAAATATGTCCACAATATCATTAGGTTTTGTCTTGATTCAAAATTTAGGGATCATTTTGGAGGAGTTTGAATCATAACTAAGGTACTACAGTCTGGATTTGTTGGCCTAACTTATTTAGGGATGTGAATGATTATGTCAAATCTTGTGACAGATAACAACAGGTAGGAAATATTTCAAAGAGAGATAAAATGCATCTAAATTTCACTTTGAAAGTTGAGATTTTTGAAGTTTGGGGAATATGTTTTGTGATATCCTTCATACCTTCATTAGGAAACACTTATATCTTTGTAACAGTAGACTATGTCTCCAAGTGGATTGAAATTGTGACTTTGCGTAATTGTAAAGGTAAGAGTGTTCTAAAATTTTGAAGAGGTATATTTTTATTCTATTTGGAATATCAAAGGCGATCATTAATGATGGAGGCAGCCATTTTTATAACAAAAAGATGGATACATTAGTTGTCAAATTTAGAATTACTCATAATATTGCTACTACTTACCGTCCCCAAACTAGTTGATTAGCTAAGGTTTCTAATCGAGAAATCAAATGGTTCTTAGAAAAAAATGATCAACCCCAATCGGAAAGGTTGGATTCTTAAGCTTGATGAAGCATTGTGGGCTTTAGGTCTGCTTTTAAAACCCCCATTGGTATTTCACCCTATAGATTGATTTTGGCTTTTTCTGTGTGGGGATGAATACAAAATAATTGAGAATCAACAAGATCTAATGTCAAAACAATAGTTGAAGCCCTCGCTGAAACTGATCCTAGTTGAAGATCAGATCATCGAAAAAATGATCAGTCACCCTCACCTCTAGCTCCACCACCTTGAGCACTACACTTGTGTTATATATGCAAGTGTCTTCCAAGAGCTCTGCATCAAATGATGTAAGAGTAGACTTTTTGGTCAATGAAACCAAACTAAATATTTGTGAAAAATATTTGAAAGCCATAAGAAACACTTGAAGTAAATTGACATAAGGGAGAGATAAGAAATGCCTAAAAGGAAGGTAAAAGAAGATATGAAAAGCGCAACTCCATTTTTCCTTCGACCTTTCTATATAGGGCATTTAGAGAATTCAAAAAGTCTCAAAGCCATACCTCGATCTTCAAAAAATTTACATAAAATCATTGCAAAATAAATGAAAAATAAACAACATAAATTTTGAAAGTTCACAAAATTAAATTTTTATTTATAACAAAAAATATTTTACACTTGGGTCTTTAGCTATCTCGGGCAATACAAGACCCCGACAACCTAAACTCTGGTACAACACTCACCCCCTAAATTGAACCTCTCAACTCTTTATTCCTCTACTTTAACCAGGAAGATAGATCCAGTCACCTTCACCTGGACATTTTCCAGCTCCATACGAGAGGCACCATCTCCGCCCGAAGAATCACCATGTCTACTTGAAAGGACCACGAGTTCTTTCTTCAGGTTTGTTAGGGAAACCTCCTTCTGCAGACCAACTTTTCTGGCAAAGGAGTTGTCAGCGCTATTTTGGGTTTGGTTTGGTTGTGGGGTTGCCCGTAAGAAGCTGTCGGTCACCGGAATCGAAATCCCGTCGCCCGCTTCAGAAGGACGTTGAGGTATGAAATCAAACTGACCTCATATTTTTCGTAGTTTAAAATGAAAGAGCACTGTACCTCAAATCATGTATCTATCCCGAAGGATAAATACAAGAATTGAGAATGAGGCTCGATCAAATAAACTAAGGAAAGTATGACGTCCGTTTGGTCTGCGAAACCTTTGTATTTGTCGACAAGTTCCTCTATTTAATATAAATGATTAAATAGGTTTTATATTAAGCTGGGTTCGGACATGCTTTCTATAAGGGCAAGCCCCTATAGTTAATTACATC
>NW_018165707.1:139803-140276 GCF_001263595.1 Phalaenopsis equestris | reverse complement strand
AACCGTGGGAAGCCTCGTTAGCAACCGTAGGTTACCTCCTCCGAGGGATTCCCGAACATCCGATAAAGACATCTTAATTTAGTTGTAGTTATAGTTTTGTGTGATGTTTGTGATTAAATTTTGAGTTATTTTATATTTTGAATGTTGTGAGGCTGAATTTTATCTTGATTGATTTTAATTTTAGTTTTGGTTTTGGTTTTGGTTTTGGTTTTGGTTTTATGGCTATCCTAATAGTTTTAGTTTTCATGCAGGGTGTCATCGTTGTTTAACATGCAAGTTTGCAGTTATAAAAGTATAGTACGAAAGTACCAGAAAGACAACGCTGAAAACTGTAAAAGCAACCTGGCGAATCTTCTTGTTCCACCACCTAAAACTCAAAAGACATGTTAAGGCAGTTTATATGAAACAGGGAAGTAAAATTTTGATGACCTATCTAACCCTAGGTCATACCTTGGTGGGTCCTTAGGAGTTTA
>NW_018165707.1:137863-138404 GCF_001263595.1 Phalaenopsis equestris | reverse complement strand
GCGTGCTGACTAGATTCTAGGCAGCTCCGAAGGCATGTGTGGCACGCTCTGGTTGGACGCAGTCGTCCACGTAGTTGCTGACTCGGCCGTTGTTTATGTCCCGAAGCGCTGTCCGGCTCGATCTTCCCTGTCCATTTGATACACGCTTGATCGAACGGCTCCTCGTCATCATCCCCGATGGAATGATCCCGTGCCCATCCACACTAAAACCTTAAGATCCTGGCCGAGACTCAACCAAATCACTTCGGGTTTGATCCTATGGACTCGTCTAAGTGAGACGAACATATCCATACGGTTAAGATGCCATGAAATCAAGCTTAAGTAACTGGGGAATCAAAATAAGCTCGGGAGGAGGAGGAGTTTTATACCTTTGCTTTGAGGAGGGAGGCTTCGATCAGAGGTACTCGACAAGTTCGTTGGGGTCCAAGGAGGTCAAGGATTGAGTCCCTAGTCTTGGTGTAAGGCCTAGGTATGAATTCGATCACGGCCGGATTTGGGTGTTGGTCTAGAGCTATGGTAGAGGCTCTGTGGAATGAGGATT
>NW_018165707.1:133359-135742 GCF_001263595.1 Phalaenopsis equestris | reverse complement strand
CAAGATGGGTATTTTGGTAGAGTTGAGGTGCCAGTCATCACCAATAAGCCATGGACCAAAGGAAACCCCATTTTGGGTCCTCTACATAGTGGTCTTAGCTAAACTATAGCCCTAGGGCTAGTAGATTTAGGGGACCATCTACATGAGTATCCCAAAAGATCAAGGGATCTAGGTTAGAAATTTGAGTTCAGGGTTGTGACTGATTGTGGGTACAGATAAGTGTAATGAGTGCCTTAGCTCTAGACTTACACCCAAGGTCAACCCTAAGGTCCAGCAATCCTAAGGGTGACTCATCTTGAGTTTCCCCCACAGTGACCCCACCTACTAAGTATTTAGAGGTTGAGAGCAATATGTGGAACATCAAGTTGAGTAGAGAAAAGTTTGGAATTTCTAGTGATGAGGGTTTCATGTCTAGTTTTCTAGGAATAGTCAACAGGAAAAGTCTTATGGCTAGACCCTAGGTTACTAAAGAGGAAAAACTAAACCTCAACAAAAATTGAGGTCAACAGGAGTCCACCATGTTGTCTATCTAGTAAGCCAGTGAACTTGGAAATCCTCGCCGACCATCGGTCTCTCTCTTGATGTCCTCATGGCTAGACAAATGACCAGGTATGCCTCCACCATGGTTCAGAATAGAAGGTCCCTTGGCCATCTTTAAAGTAGAGGGTTAGTCGGCTTTAGTTATCGATGAGTCGATATAATGGACGGTCTCCTTTGTAAGAATAATCAATGTCATTCAAATAGAAAGGAAAAAAAATTACCTAGTTAAAGAAAACTGAATTTTCTTGTACTAATGATTCACTCCATTTTTTACGATCGGAGGCTTTCACCAACAACCTGTTGGACAGTCGCATGACTGGCCTCACTGGTAAAAAGGAAAGGGAGTTGCACCTTTGCATAGCTGAACCTAGGTCTCTACGACCTCCTAGACCAAGTTAAAGAAAACTGAATTTTCTTGTACTAATGATTCACTCCATTTTTTACGATCGGAGGCTTTCACCAACAACCTGTTGGACAGTCGCATGACTGGCCTCACTTGTAAAAAGGAAAGGGAGTTGCACCTTTGCATAGTTGAACCTAGGTCTCTACGACCTCCTAGACCGGTTATTGAGCAGATTGTTCATGGCTCGGAGCCAAGGGAAGGACTATCACACTAGTAGCGTACTCGTTGGCCCCACTCCCCATCTCATGATGGAGCGACATCGAGTCAAACGACTTGACCGCTTCCTTCAACCTTTGCTTCTTCTGGGTCACTTGCTTAACTCGTTTCTCTCCCTTCGATCGACTCGCTCATTCCAGCCTCTTTGAGCCGACCCTAAACCTCTCCCTTTAGCATCATAGCTACTATGGGTCAGCCTTCATCCTCTGGTTTCTTCTCTATTACGGGTCGACAACTCTTAGATTTCTTTTTCTATCCTTTATCCTCGGGAGGGCAAACTTTCTTAGTAGAAAGTTTAAAGGCCTTCATTATGATTTCCACATTTACAAATTTCTTCTTGCAACTTGCCATAACTCTCCCATGTTAACAATCGACTGAAGGGTAGAAAATTCAAAAGGAGTGATGGAGAAGTGCTGATCACACCCTATTTATAGAGATTGCTGACACAAAAATCTCAAAATTTCAATTATTAAATGTACTTATTACGCAATAAATAAATCATTTTTTTGCATTTAATTTATTTATTCATATCACAGTTGTCGCTTTCAAGAAGAGAATCGAGAACTAAATATGTATATAAAAATATGACCAAACGACTCTCGAGGAAATCCAATGGGTCTCTTTAATAAACATCAACAGATATTGTATCAGAATATTCAAAAGACAGAAACATCATGCGTCATTTCTTTCGATCAGAACTCTGAGATGACAAAACAAAAGCACAATCAAACGAATGAATAGAAGACATCTAATCCAAGAAGCTGTTCGTGACCAACTCCCTCAAAAAATCCCAAAATTCTTCACAAAATGGCCAAAGGGGACTTCGCAGAACGCTTTCCTGATTCTCTGAGAAGGCCCCTTGCTCAAAGAGAACTGCCATTAGATTACGGTGATATACCCTTTGTCCAACTGCCTAAGTTCACCCTCAAGGCACGAGGGCGTTTACTCAGAATTCTCCTGAGAGGGTCGATCGAAGACCTTTCATCCAACCGAATGACAACTCTAACACACCATTAAATGCTCATCTTCATGTAGTTATAAATACGAAACGACGCCAATATCAGTTACAAATATGAAAAGGTGTAATGATGAATAGAAACATCTCTATGAAAATAAAGACAAATATGTAATTTTGTTTGATACCCATTGAACCTATAAATAGGGGTTCTTTCTCCAATAAAGGACTACTAAAATTACTTATAAATATATATATATATATATATA
>NW_018165707.1:119924-133323 GCF_001263595.1 Phalaenopsis equestris | reverse complement strand
ACAATTTCATTACACACACACACACCATAATAACATTTAGAAATTGTAATTGCAGAAAAAATAGAACAATTTTTCAAAAGAAAAAAAAAGATAATAACATAATAACATTAAAAAATTGACTTATTTATTAAAACACCTACAGTAATTCTTACGAACAGTTATAATCTCATTAAACAGACAACAAGAATTATTTGGGGGCATTTACAACGACCCTAAATATCTAATTGAGGAAAAATATTTACTTACGTCATACACAAGCAGTTTTGTGTGCACACTTTAGTTATTGGGGGGTATTGGAGGATTGCATCGGTGTTATTTGAGTTAATACCTCCAATAACCTTACAAAACCTTCGAATGACAGTAAACAACATGAGCACGGACCACATAAGGTATATGTAGGTTATTGAGATGTTATTGATGTTAATACCCCTAAGAACCTCTGAATAACCCCCAATAACTGAGCTATTAGAAGGTTGGGGTAGTACGCATGCAGAACTGCGTGCGTATGACACACGTAAATAATACTCCTAATTGAGTCCGCTCAAATATTTATAGAAGTACATGGGCATTTATTATGAATAAAAATATTTGTTTTGAAAGCTAGCGTGGTAATTTAGATTCATATCATATAACCAAATGCTTAGGTACACGCGCACACATATATTATTTGATTGTTATACAAGTAATTATTAAAATTTAGATGTTAGAATTATAAATAGATAAGAATTAGGAGGTATATATATAAATCCTCATAAATATTTTTATCTAAAAAAAATGTTAGCATCCTTTTAGTTATTACATTATTGTAGTTTTTCTTGTTTCTTATCACGACAATTTTTATGAGACAAAAAAAAAATATGCAAATCGATGTGTGATAGTTATCTACAAAATATATTACTGATTTTTTTTTATTTGTGTTTTTTTTGTTTTGTAAACATACCCTAAATCCCTACCTAATTTCACCATCAAAATTTATTAAATATTAGCCCATATTTGAAATAGGGCATTTACATACATACCATCCATGTTGTGTCCGTATGCAATAATTTCTCCCTAAGAAAAATTATTCCATACAGATGCATGCGCTGTCCGATCCTGACTGTAAATTACGGTCAGGATGTATTTCGGTGGGCCCCACCTAAATTTTTTTTTAAAAAAAAAACTGAAATAATCCTGACCGTAGTGATCTACGGTAATAATTTCTTCCTAAGAAAAATTATTCCATACGGATTGGACACCGCAAGCATCTTGCGTGCGGTGTCTGATCCTGACCGTAAATCAGCTGACCGTAAATCAACTGATTTACGACACCTGATATACGGTCCCGATTTCGGTGGGCCCCACCTAAAATTTTTTTTTTAAACTGAAATAATCCATATTCTGCCGTCAGGCTCGGCCGCCGCATGCAGAGATGCATGCGGTGTCCGTATGTAATAATTTCTCCCTAAGAAAATTATTCCATACAGATAGGTACGTGCGGTGTCCGATCTTGACAGTTCGGTGGGCCCCCCCTAATTTTTTTTTTTTTTTTTTTTTTAAAACTGAAATAAGTGTCCGTATGCTATAATTTCTCCTGCCCTAAGGGTCTGCCGCTTAGTCTCAATTCGTGCAAAAACTGGAAGGGAAGAGGAGAACAGCATCACGTCGAGAAGCCAAGGCGGACGCAACTATGGCGATCACGAAGAAGAAGATTTGCTTGGCATTCGTATCCATCACATGCCTTTTAGCCACCATGTCTATCATAAAGGTTCTACGCCTTCCGTGATCTGTAATTTTTTCCTTATTTGCTGTTTTTTTGCCACAGTAATAGTCAAGCTCTATAGTGATATAATTCATCGAAATTAGGATTTATGCTTGTTGAATCATTTTAACTAATTCAACTCATCAGCGGATTGGAAGTTTTCTGGCTAATGTTAATGTGTGATTTTACAGCAAAACATTAAGGTCCAGACAATCAACCCTGCGAACACTGAAAATTGGAGGTGTTTGGCGATGAGTCCTGAGTAGTAATTGACCCTGTTTCTTTGCAGCTGAGCTTTTCTTGTTACGGATATGCTTGTTTCATTGATACCTTGATATTACTATGAACTAGATATCAATGCTTTTAAGATGGCAATGTTATCTGTCAAATTGTTGTTTATTTGCTTTAATGGCATCTTATTTGAAGTAACATGTTATTTATAGCAATTAACAATGGCTACATTTTTCTTACCATTTTCTCATTCTTTTTTCTTAAACGATCAATATTTAGGTAATCTTGCTGGCGTTCAATTTGGTAGTAATATAGATTACTTTAATCTTGAATGCTATTTTTGTTTAGATAACACCAATGCGAGAGATAATATTATATCAAACATTATTTATCATAAATAATATAACATTTCATCGAAGAGATTATTAAACTAACCTTGAATCATCTTTGAAATTTTTAATTTTTGAAGCCTTTCTGATGCTTCCTTATTAGGAATTATGATTCTTAAATGTTGCTGGCCTTGTTGCTTCTAAGCTCAAAACCAATTAAACCAATTTTGAATGGCTTTAACCATTATATGTCATTATTATCTAATCAGTGTTTGATCCATTTATGTATATTTTTGCACATGTTTTTGTCCATAACTTAAAGGTCAATTTACATAGTGAAATTAGGTGTCAATTGATTTTTTGTAATTTCTCATCAACCCATGTTGCAAACTTGTCCATCTTCATATTCATTCTTGCATCCCTAGTTAGCTTTTTTGCTTGTTTAAATAAACTGGGAACTAATTATCTGAGTAACCATTTGCTTTTATTTTCTTTATTCGTATGATCATTTTATGGCTTGTATTGTGTAGAAATGGATATTTATCTTGTCTGCTTATACTGTATGATTGAAATTTCAGGCTAATGCAACCAAGGATTTGAAGGAAGTCACACACAAGGTTTTCTTTGACGTGGAGATTGATGGAAAGCCTGCTGGTATGTGAAATATTGTAAAGATACATCATTTGCCACATTTATTTAAGTTACAATTGTGCTTGAAGCAATACATATTTCTTACTGCATTTTTTATTGCACTTTTATGGATCATCGGGACTAGTTTTGGTATGAACATCTTTTTTAGCATATTTTCAATAGTATTGATTTATCATATATCTTTTGCAAGAAATAATAAAAAATTGCTAATGCCTTCATATTTGTTTATCATATGTTAGGATATGACGTGATAAAGTTGAATGGTGTATAGGATTCCCAAAACTTTGAATCATCTTTTCTTTATGAAGTTGAATGTCCATTAGGTATAGTTGTACACAGTGAACATTGCAAAGATTTATGTCAGACCATGAAATGTGAGCTTTAGCTTTATATTACTGTAGAGTGGCGTGTGATAAAAAAATGTTAAGCCTAGCTTGAATATTTTGATATGCAGTACTTTGGTGTTAATTCATGCATCATGTCCATTTTCCTTACATATATGCATTGTATATATATATACATATTGAAAATTTTAAGCATACTTTATTTGATAAGGCAATGTCTTTCTCTTCCTTGATCTTTCTCGTAATACCACCATAACAAATTATTTGCCTTAGCCTTGTGTGTTTTTTAAATATAATTAAACTATTATGTTCAATATTTGCTTGGTTGTTTTACACAATAATCCAACTTGAACTAAATTATAAAGATGATCATGGGATGCTCATAACATCAGGATGAACACAGATCTCACCTTTATCCATTAATGATATTTATAATGATTTCCATATTGATATATTCTTTTATTCCGATTCTATTACATCTAGTTTGTAGTATAAACTCTGCATGTTCTTATTTGTTTATTTATCTATGACCTTTGAATTGATCACCATGTTCATAACTAGTTTGTCTTCTAATTTAAATTAGTTGATATTGTTGTTTTATTTTAAAACTTCGTATCAATTATTTGCCTTGGCCTTGTGTGTTTTTTTATATAAGTACAACTACCATGTTTAATTTTTGTTTTGCTGTTTTACAAAATAATCCAATTTGAATTAAATTATAAACATGATCAATGGGATGCTCAATAACATCAGGGCAAACACATAATCTTACCTTTATCCATTAATGATATTTATTATGATTTTCATATTGATATATTCTTTTATCTTGATCTTATTATGTTCAGTTTCCCTTATCAACTCTGTATGTTCTTTTTTGTTTATTTGATTAGTAATCTATGAAATTTGTAATAATCACCTTGTTCATAACTAGTATGTCGTCTAATTTAAATTAGTTGATATTGTTGTTTTAATTTAATATTCTTGTTTCATTAATTTGAAAATGATTTATTAGTAATTCACAAACTTTTTAATAATTGTCAATGTTGTCCGTACATTCTATAAACAGGTCGCATTGTGATGGGTCTCTTCGGTAAAACTGTACCAAAAACTGCTGGTATTTTCTTATCTTTTTGTGAACTTTTTATTATAAGTAGTATAGCTTTATCTTTATTAGTTCTTAAGTTTATTTTTTGGCCTTTCTTATTTTGGCAGAGAATTTTCGAGCACTTTGCACAGGTATTGATCTTCCTTACATTGCTAAATTAAGCTTGAGTACGTCCTTAGCTCCTATGAAGTTTTTGTTATCACACAATATTTTTAGGGTGCTCTTTGATCAATGTTCCATTGGGTATTTACTCTTTTTAATAGTTTCTTGTTTTCTTCCCTTTGAAATGGAAGGTTGCTCATCCTAGGATGTTTAAGATGATTGAAGACAGTGGTTTCATAATGAGAGTTTGATGTGTTGTCTAACAGGGATGGTGTTTCAAGTTAGAGCTTGCTATATATTTGTGAGAAGAGGGCATTGTTTTGATGGAAGATATTTGAAATAAGCTTTAAATTATTATATGGAAGTGCATATTGGAGAGGCAACAAAGAGGAGGCTTGAATGACCATAATGTGGATAAATAGGTCATGCCTATTATTAGAATTATTTAGTTATTTCCTAATTTATGTATTTCCTTGTTTATATATTTCCTAATTTATGTATTTCCTTGTTTATGTATTTCTGAGTTTATGTCTTTCCTGTTTTATAACTCTTGTATCCTGTATGTATATCTCTTTTGATATCAATAAAATTATCTTGTTGAATTTTAACGCGATATCAGAGTAAAGTATCTAACACTAGCTACCGCTGATACAACATCTTAGTCGTCGGCACTTCATGTAGACTTCTCATGCAGGTTTTTCTGTTGTCGACTCCCCTTTTCCCTGCTGATTCTCCCTTTGCTGGGGCCTTACCCTGCAGATTTCAGTCCCGACTTCCCTGTAGTCTTTCCCGACACTAGTTTTTTGAAGATTATTGCTGTTGTTTCTTCTGGCAGGTGTTTCTAGTCTCAACACCTCCCTCCAGCCGGCCCAATCAGCAGCCAAATCAATCCACTGCAGGACCTACCTTCGCCGACTCTTCGTCTTGCAACCAAAATCTTTCTATGTCTCGACATCCCAATCTTACCTTTGTCTCGGTCGGAATAATGGAGGAATCCACCACCGAGCCTTTTTCCGACGATGTAATTGAGTCAACAAAAGGATCAACACCGACCTTAATCCCTTCGCAAACCGAAGGACCTAAAAACCACATGAACTTTTTGATCACCACCTATAAACTTAACGACTTTAATTTTTTCTAATGGTCTCAAGCCGTGTCATTGTTCCTCAAAGGACGCGAGAAATTTAACCATCTCACGGTATGATTCATGAACCTTCAAAGGTTGTCCCGACGTTTGTAATGTGGGAATTGGAGAATTCCATGGTCATGTCGTGGCTGACTAATTCCATGGAGACTTTGATTGGCTGTTCGTACTTGTTTCTTCCATCTGCAAGTGACTTTTGGACTACAGCTCATGATACCTACTCTGTTGCAGGGAATTCTGAACAAATCTATGAGGTTTCTAAGATCCAATAGGCGAAATAGGGATCAAGGACCGTGACACAGTATTGCAATGACTCAGTTGCCTGAAGGATGGAATGCGATCTCAACTATGACTACACTCGGGACTCTCCGACTGATCTTTCTCTCTTCCAAAAAATTATGGTAAAGGATCATGTGCTTCAATTCCTGGCAGGCCTAAATAAGGATCTCGACGAAGTTTGGGGTTGTATTCTTGGTCGGGATCCCCTTCAACTCAGGCAGCATTCACCGAGATTCGCCGCGAAGAAAGCTGGAGACTTGTTATGCTTGACACCTCCACTCCTTTAGTCGAAGCTTCCGCCTTAGTTTCCATTAGTGCTCAACACCCTTCCACGCCATGTGCTAATCATTCTGCATGTGATTTTTGTCACATACCCTACCTAATCACTTCCATTAGTGTAGGAAGCTCCTCGGGAAACTGACTAATAAATCTTTGGCCAAATCTTCCGCTGCTAAGGGTCTCGCTACGAACTCAGAAATCACGCCAGTACAATCGGCTCCCACTTGGAACATCTCAGAATCACTAAACTCCACTCAGAGTCACATGGGGCACTTAATTAAGCTGCTTGGATCTAGTCAGTTCTCTTTCGGCCCATCGACGTCCCATGTTTGTCAAGATAACATTCCTATAACACTCACTGCTTTTGCTTCTTTTAGTCTGCGGATTATTAATTCAAGTGCATGGACTACATGACCGGATCTTCTAAAGTTTTCTCGATATATTCTCTCTGTTCCGGTAGAGATACTATAAAAGTGCTGACGACTCTTATAGTTCCATTGTGGGTAAAGGGCCTGTTGTTCTATTAGCTAGGCTTACTCTAGAATTTGTGTTACACCTATCTTTGCTGAAGTGTAACCTCTGGTCAGTCAATAAGTTGACACGTGAACTTGATTGCATTGCTCATTTTTCTCTTGGTGTTTGTGTCTTTCAGGATCGTCGTTCAGTGAGAATGATTGGAACTTGTTAAGCGAGTAGCCAGACTCTACTTCTTCCAAAGGAAAGATATTAATGACGAGGACACTCCATCCAATAGTTGTAGTTTTTCCCTGTCCACTAAATGTTCTATTATGCTTCTACATTGTTGTTTGGGTCAGCCCAATTTTCAATATTTAAAATAGTTGTATCCTTTGATATTTACTAATAAAGTCTTTCTATGTTCAAATGTGAGTTTTGTCAGTTAGCTAAACATTATCACGTTCCATATCTATCCTACTCTTACACTCGTTACGCTCCTTTTTCACCTCTCGAATTCTAAGCTACACCAATAAACAATAGTTCCTTACCTTGATTGATGACCACATTCGAATGACTTAGGTATATAACTTACAAGATAAATCTGAAGTTGTGGTCATCTTCAATAATTTTCATTTCTTCATTTTGACTCAATTCAAAACATCAATTTAAGTCCTTCGGAGCGACAACAATTGTAAAATTTTTAACCCTGTATTGGAAGAATTCATGGTAAGTCATCCTCCATCATAGCTCCTATATGGGTACTCTTAAACAAAATGGGACAGTGGAGCGAAAAATTTCACACCTTCTCGAAGTTGCTTGTACTATTACGTTTCAATCTAATGTTCTAAAATTGTTTTGGATTGATGCCGTACTTTCCATCACATATTTCATCAATTGAGTCCTCACAAAAATTTATAACTTCTGGACCTCGTTAGCCCATAAGCGCCTTGACATTTGTCATGCTGTTGATTTTGTAAGTTAGTTCATGCCTGACACTATGAGCACCATTTGACCGCTATCCATCGGATTTTCCAAAACTTAAAAGGCACTCCGGGCTCAAGCTTGTTATTCTCTCGCCACACCTGTCGCTCTATTGTAGTTTATACAGATGCTAATTCGGCTGGGTCCGTCCATGATCGACAATCTACCTCGGGCTATTGCTTCTTCGTGTGGGGAAACCTTGCCAATTGGGAAAGCAAAGAATAGTCGGTGGTTTGCTGAAGCCGAGTTTCGTTCTGTCCTTGAGAATATGTGAAGCTATCTGGTTGCACATCATGCTCCGTGAGTTATGTATGCTGGTGCTGGTCTCTGTTCCTCCAAGTATGTAGAGATTGACCTTCACTTAATTAAGGAGAAGCTATATTCCGGGGAGATTTGTGTTCTGTTTGTCCCATCCAAGTGTCAGCTAGTAGATATCCTCACAAAGAATCTTCTTCGGTCGTTGTTTGACTACTTCGAATCCAAGTTGAACATGATTGACATCTATGATTCAACTTGAGAGGGAGTAATAGAATTATTTAGTTATTTCCTTTCCTTTCCGGATATTTCCTAATTTATGTATTTTCTTGTTTATGTATTTCTTAGTTTTTGTATTTCCTAGTTTATGTGTTTCCTTGTTTATATAATTTCTAGTTTACGTTTTTCCTATTTTATTGCTCTGGTATCCTGTATTTATACAACTTTTGATATCAATAAAATTTTTTTGCTCAATTTCAACCCCTATGAAGGAATTTGGTCTATGAAAGAAAGAGGATAGTTCCTCTTTTCTCTAACCTTTTAAAATCAGAATATTCCATTTATTTACATTAAATTCTATGTTCTTGTATGAATATAAAGCAGATTGGTTTCAGACTGCTTTAACAGGTTGGTCAACTTGGTTGGCCCTTTGTGGGTATATTTTTGTAATTGTAGGTGGTGCTTCTGACTATCTAGGGCAGTATGATTCTCATCAACGTTAGGCATGACTTTGCTCAATACTTTTATCTAATTTCTAGCTTGGTCATATTTGAATTAATTCATAGCAAGTTTTGCTATTTTGTTATAGTACACAAAGATGCTTCTTTTTTAATAAAAGATAGTTGTAGAAACTTAGTTTCATTATTAAAAATAATTTTTGGATAGTTTGCTATGAGTGGTGAATTATCATTGTCACACAAGCCTTACTTCATCTAAGATACATCTAGGAAGTATTCGAAGTATAATGTGCATTGATGTTCATGTATTACACTTTATGCATTGGCATCACAACCCAGAGCGTTTTGGCTTCATTGTTCATTTTCCATGTGCTATTCCTTTTTATGCAGAAATCTAATTATGATAAATGGAATGGAGATTTGAAGCCAAAGATAGATTATTTATCCTACTCTGTAGAGCTTATTTACCTCATATGGTGGACCTAACCATCTCAAAAGAGATCCCAAAGCTTTATAGCAGCTACTAGGCTATGGATCTCGGGCTTAGGCTCTTTTCATAGATGCACATTCTCTACAACTTTATGAATGTTGATTTACTTATAAGGAAGCTTGCTTTACTTTTACTATTTATGCGCATGATAGTTTTTTTTTTTTCACAACACATAAAGCCAACAAAACTATTTTTGACAAAATAAAAAACTAATAAGGGTCATATCTATAGTAGATTGTAGCAAACTCCACCTTAGCAATTCATTTTTTTTAATTGTGTTGGGTCCTGTTTACCAACCCAAAGGAAGTTGAGGAGGGTAAGAATGATGCGAGTAGAAAAGAAAAATCCTATTAAAAGGCTCAAAGATGTTTAGGAGATAGAAGCAAATTTCAAAGCCTTTAGCTGTCTCCAAACTCTGCTGTTCATTGACTGGGACCTAGAGTCTCGAGCACTATAATAAAAGCCGCAGGATGAGTTGTAAATGTGATGCATATAGAAAACTATTAAAAGGGATACAGTAGACATGCAACTTTAATATAGACTTGGATTTGGACTTATTCTTGCTGTTGGCTGTCGAGTGGAGTTGTTGGGTCCCCCCCCCCGTGAATATTGATCAAGTATCTTTTCCCATTGTGGCCAGCAATTGGGCTGGTTTGAGTCAGAGAGTCTATTGTTAACTTTGAGAAAGTTTCCCTTGAGCATTGTGGATGTTTTCCTTTGAAGTTGGCATGTGAGTCTGCCTATTCTTATATGGGCAGATGCCTCCAACTTGTTTGGGGGCGTCCTCTTTAAAGTTCGTTGATGAGTTCATCTCTTTATTCTTTTTTTGTAAAAATCTGTTAATTACTACGTCTTCAAGTTTATAACTTATCAAAATTTATAGTCAAACCAAAAACTCATGATTTTGAATGATTCAATTTGTAATGATACATTCTTATTAGTAATGTGTGTAAATTTTTTTAGAAATTTATTTATTGCTTATTTGGAGTATAGATCTTTGGAGCTAATTCATTGCAAACCTTAAATGAGTTGTTTTTCAAAATTTTTATAGCAAGTCTGTAAAAATTAATCAATAGTTGATTTGTATAACTATAAGCCTGAAACCTATACCAAATTCGATTATAGTTATTTACCCTACAAATCAAGTTGGCGTATCAAGGTAGTGCTTGAGATATATCTGTGAGAATAGGACATCATTTTGATGGAAGATATTTAAAAATAAGCTTTTAATTATTATATGGAAGGGCTTATTGGAGAGGCAACAAAGAGCAGGCTCGAATAGCTGTAATGCAGATAAATAGGACGTGCCTATGAAGGAATTTGTAATCAACGCATTTTTAGCAAATATAAAGCAATTCTGTTGATGCAGTGCACATTTCACTATGTATAATTATATGCTTGAAACATATACCAAATTCGAATGATCTTGTAAAAACACAAATAACAAGAATAGGTAGTATATCATTCATAAAAGACTAAAATCATCCACCCAGAGTAAACTTACAAAATATAAAAGAAATATCAAACAAATGTTCATATTTATAATGCATAAAATTGATAAGCAAAATCATGGAAACTTGAATACTGATGGCGATTCTAATTATTTGCCTTGATATGATAGGTTAACATATCGAGTAAAACTGAAGATTGTCATCTATGCATTAGATGATCTGGCTAACTTCACACACCCTCATCCATTAACATTGAATCGTAACCATTTTTTCAGTCTAGTTATAGTTGCCATCATCGCTAGCTTCTAAGCATGAATAGGGCTGATCCTGTGAGCTCAAATCAGGAAAGGTCATGAAATATTAGTTTGGAAGTTTCTTCTAAAAATAAGGATAAGTCCATTCTCTTATTCAATTTGAAAATTCAAGGCATGGAAGCGCCATTAATGACCAATAGCTGAATACGAACAATAAATATTACTACGTTTGGCATCAATTCCCATACCTTTTTCACAAACTATTCAGTTTCAGGACACGCTATATGGTACCTCTATCACATTTTGAAAAATATAATTATAATGATATGATTAATCAAACGAATTAAGTACACTGTTAGATGAATGCATGTTGCTTTTGATAGTCCTGCTGGAACTTGCTTCCGAGCAACATAAGAAAAACAAGTGTTTCCTGGCAGCCTGCGAATGCTTCCAGTTGGCCACTGCAGCAAGCACTTACAGCAAGCCTACTGGAAGTAAGTTTCATTTAGTTATCACTTTTTTTGAAACAATAATGAGATCAGAAAACATGTAGTTATCGGTCTCTTGTAAATAATAAAACATAATAAATATAGATGGAAAGCACACAATCTTTGATAGGAACTCAACAAAACATGGTTTTTCTGTTAAGCTCTTATTACTAATTTACATTATCTGAATTTAAAAATTGGACTTACTGAGTGCTGAAGGACAATTTAGATATTTCCATTTGGTCAGTAGTACTTTCTTTGTGAATCTTGAGATACATTTGTGGGAGTAAAATACTCTAAATCAGTATACATCTTGTGCAAATCTATTTGGTCAGTAATACTTTCTTTCAGAATCTTGAGACACATTTGGGGAGTTTGATATATATTTTCTTGTGCTTCTCGAGATACATTTGTGGGAGTAAAATACTAGATTACTAGTCTTCATGCAGTAATAGCTACCATGTATACTGATTTATTGTTATTTTAATTTTTGAGCACTTTAATTCTAAATAATTAATGTCTAGTATAATTTACTAAGCATTTATGCAATTGACTACTCAGTATTATTTTATCTTTTATTTACAATTCTTTTTTATTTGTCACTCACGTCTCTTTTAATTCTTTTTATAGAAACAATTTCTTAAAGGAGTGGAATGGAATAGTATAATGAATCAACAAATGATATCTACTATTAAAGAAAAAGTTAGTTATTTAAATGTGTTGTTTAAGTTCACATATGATTTATTTTTATAATATATTACTTATAATGCATAAATTACGTCATTTAAATTATATTTAATTTTTTATATTATGACATCATCTGGGTTAACCCTATTTCAAACTTTGAGCCTTAAATCTCTCCCTCTAACGGTTAAATGTTCAGTCCGATTTTCAAAATCTTGTTAATTATTATAATTTATTTTGTAATTTTTAACTTTTCTTCTTTCTAGACATACATAACATGTGGCCTATGAGAACAATATGTCTAATAGATTAATTTGATTCCTAGTATTAGGTTGATAGATTGGTTTGGCATGGAATCGACATTAGTTCGGATGTGGTTGTTTTCCTGACTTGAGTTTTGGAGTAAAATGTATGGCTAAATAAGTCAACTTAGGGTTGTTATCGATTCACCTTGTTCCCTAATTTGTGATTTTCATCCAAATGAAGTAAAAGTTAATACTGATTTTCTATTTAGCTTCATAGGCTATCAATATGGGATTTAGTTTTCTACCTAGATAAAGACACAAGATAATTTTTGTAGTTATCTCGTAAATATCACTTACACTAAAAATTGACTAATTAAAGGGTTACTTCGCACAAGGGGCAAGCACACTTTACCTTTAGTTGGCTTTGCACATAACAATGTGAGCTTGAAAATTATTGGAGCCAAACTGGACTAATTTGAGATCATACTAACTCATTGATGATAAATCTATACATAGATACCTAATGTATGTTATTTTATTTAGCTTTAATCGGATATAAGTTTGAATTTCCTCGTTCAATCCCATGTATAAGTTGGACATAAGATTTCTTGAAGTGTGATGCATGTGTGATAGATAGTTGACACAAAGCTTCCCGCAGAGGGCGTTTTTGTGATCCATGCTACACTACTGTACCGCAAATTCCTCAGGCGAGTGCAGCTTGGAAAGGGCCAGGAGGGCCAGTTGACCCTTCCTTTACGTGAATTTCCCTCCTATTTGGAGTAGGTCCAATCCTATTTAACCAAAGTCAATAAATATGTCATTTTTGTATTTTTACGACATTTTTTGTGTGAGTTTGTTTAGAACAACCTCCAGCATGCATTTTCTCCCTTCAAGGGTTGTATATTAGGATTTGGGTGGTGCTTCGATTGTATTATTCTTCGTAGGTAATGATTATCTTCCCTATCCCCTTCCACATCCTCATGTTGCTCTCAATTGTTGTACCGTGCCACTGTAATCTCCCTTGCCTCGATGGTTGGACCGTTGTCTAGCCATTCGTATCGCTGCTACCATCCGAAAAACAACACGCCTGTGGTTTTCTTGATGTCCCGCCACCCCATAATTGCTGCCACTCCCCAAATCTCACTCTAACTGTTGTTATACTTGATACCAACTCCTCAGGATAACTGCCCGCTGTTATTCCTGCCCTCCCAGC
>NW_018165707.1:98256-119677 GCF_001263595.1 Phalaenopsis equestris | reverse complement strand
TCTTCCCCTTCCCCCTTTCTTGTCAACTACCCTTTGCCGTGCTACCTTCTAGACTCTCACCGACCACTGCCACACCCCTTGGGATACAATCCTAGTTGTGTTTGTGTTATATCAATTGCTATTTCAAATTTTTAGGTGTCGTGTTATTGCATGTTTCCTTTCAAGTGTGTCAGTTGTAATTGTCTATTTATAATAATAATATTTATCTTTTCTACTGTGATTTGGGTTAATTTTAGTATTATTTGATATCAGAGCTAACCTAACCCTAGTCTTATTCTAGGATTTATAGCATTTCTACACATCTTCATGATATGCATCAAATTTTCATGTTTTTCAGGCTTTAATTCCAGCATTTTTCCTCTTCAAATAAATGATTTTAATGAAAGTTGTTGTAAAGCGAGTTACTCCGGAACGCACAACTTGTGCCTAACCTGGCCTTTTTCTCAACCAAGACAATATAAAAATGTAATTATAAATAAAGATTGTTACCTTCAATGCGTATTTAGCAAACTCCACCATGTGAGGCATGCAACCAATATCCTTAAAAGTTAAATTCAAGCAATGTGCAACACAGGAAGACTAATAAATATTATCATATTTTTCATGTAATAAAGTTATTGCTTTTTTATAGATTGATGCATTATCTATCATGGGCCGAAGGACATTTTCTGAACCTACCCACTCGACAACTTTAATAAATAAATAACGCTGAGTGGTTGCATTTTTTGTGATATGAGAAACATCGATAGATTTTAAAAAACATATAACTCTGAGACAATAAATCAAAAAGTTTTTCAATGTTTTGTTTATCGTGTCTGTCTATCCATCTACCATCTAAGTACATTCAGTTTCTTTCCTAAAACTTCTATAAGAATTAATGGGAACCTTATATTCTTCATTGCAATATCTGAGAAAATTAATTCTTATTTGATAGTATGAAGACAATTCGTAATCGGGACCAATTGCAACTATTGCATCAACAACTTTTTGAGCAAAACGAGAATTTAAAGTATTCAATGGAATGCAACCATAAACAATCATCTAACAAGTGTCATTTATGTCCTTGGTACAATCTCTTTTAATGTCAATACACTTTTCAATGATGGTTGTGAGCGATTTGGTTTTAGGAGCAAAATAACTATCAATCTCATCCAATATTTTCCTTGTCTAATCCTTTATCATGAACATTTGAACATTGTGATTTACAATGAGAAGAACCTCTCTCTTCATCAATGATATATTCCCCATTCGGGCGAATATTATCCGGATATATTCTCCACTCGTGCCACTTGTTGTTTTAGTTGTTATTTTCAAATTTTCTAGCATGTGATGAAGAATATCAAATAAAACTTTCTTAGATGATGTAATACTTCCCTTAGCCCTAGTAAGTTGTTGTTTTATCCTATTTATACCTCCACCTTTATATATTAATCCACAATACAAACAATTAAAACATTTCTTCCCATCAGGAGTTTTAATATCAGTAAAATATTTCCAAGCTAGATCAGACTTTTCACGGATTTTATAGGATGAATCATAATGTTGACTTCTTGATGGCTCCTTTCTAAGAATAACAAAGAGACAAATTTGCAAGATCTCGTATTAAAATAAGTTTATTTTAGATATGATGCATATGTCTAGCATAGAAGGCAAAAGTTAACAGCGAGCAAATTCACCTGCTTATTCAAACATAAACAACTAAGATATGGGGATAAAACTAGTTTGTCATAAAAAAAGATCTGCGCCAAATGATCACAAGCAAAACTAGTAAAAATTAAATGCCAAATTTGAAAATATCAGAGATGAACATAGCTTATAAAATAGGTGCATAAAATCTTGCAAATGAGTTTGCAATTCATATAATTAAAAAGATGACCAAAAGTGACATGTTTCTATGAGAAACATGAAAGTATTTTTCCATCTGTAAACTTTTTTTTTTATGTACAGTATAGAATAATCTAGAAATAAAATACAGAAGCTAGTTCACTTCCAAATAGAAAAATATCTACAACAATATAAAAATCCACCCAATTGAAATCCAAAACTCCCTGCATGAATCCAATTGAGCTCTAATTTCCTTCATCTGACATGGATTTGACTTCCTTATCATAAATTCATGGGATCTTGATTTCCTTATTTGGCATAAATCTGAAGTTTGCCAAATATAATACTCCATTTTTTCTTGATAACGTGTATGTCAATCTTAACATATTTGTATGATTTCATTATATTTGGTTTAGGGTTTAAAATTGATTTAGTATCGCTATACAACTTCATAGATACTTCCAACTTGATCCTTAGCTCATTTAGAATGATTTCTATCCATAATATTTCACAACTGACTAATCATAGCCCTATACTCTATTTCTTACTCCATATTAACTGATATCCTTCACGAGATGAAGAAGGCAAGCAAAGATTATCTTCTTCACTAGATTGCTAGCAATGCTAAACATAAAATTAGTGCAGCATCAACAAACATAAAAATGATTCAAATGAAGGCGAGCAACATCAACTTTCATATAATTAGTGCAAAGAATAAAAATAATAGAAGAAGAAGAAGAAAGTCAATAATTATCTAGTACTCCATTTTTCTTGATAAAGCATATGTCAATCTTAATATACTTCGTATGATCACATTATATTTGGTTTAGGGTTTAACATTGATCTTGTATCACTATACAAATTCATAGATACTTTCCACTTGATCCTTAGCTCATTTAGAATGATTTCTATCCATAATATTTCACAACGGACTATTCATAGCCCTATATTCCATTTTTTGCTCCTCCATGTTAACTGATATCCTTTACTAGAAAGTTTCCTATCTTCTTCACTAGATTGCCTACAATTTTAAACATAAAATCGGTGCAACATCAACAAACATAAAATTGATTCAAATGAAGGTGAACAATATCAACGTTAATAAAATCAGTGCAAAGAATTAGAACAAAATAAGAAGAAGAAAGTCAATAATTATCATGGTAGAGTTGCCATTGTTAAACATATAAACCATACATTGTTTAATCTTTTATTTTATATATTGGATCACATTCAAACCAAACAAAAAAATAGAAAATGAGAAAAATGATTCAAAGGGTTGTAAAGCTGGCCAAGGGAGTACTTGCGGGCTGTTGGTGAAATGCTGACGAATGACCAGTTAGAAGATGGTGAGTGGGCAGTGAACCTGCGACAAGGAATGGAAGTTCAAATGAAGAGCTTGGGCTCGATCGGGATCTGGATGAATAGGGTTTTTTACTATTCGTGGCATTAAATGCCCTTTTCTTTGAACCAAACAGTTCCTTAGAACCACAGGCTGTTTGCGGTTTCAGGGGTTGAACTGCCGGTTCAATGCGTTTCTGGCTGTTCCAGTCCGGTTTTCTAAATTTTGATAATTAAAACTAATAGACTTGATATGACCATTTTTTGCGCGATGCTTGTCATGATTTTAAATGTATTGATCTCCAAATTTTGCTGACAGACAAATTCAACTTTGAATAATTTAACATTTGGAATTCGTCAAAGCAAATTGGGTATAAATTCTATTTTTTTTTTCCAAACTAACTTGAGAATTATCATAGGAGATATATCACAACTGTGTATAAGATATTATTGGAAGTCACAATCAATGTTGGATTTAATTTCTTCGTCTAGGATAGCTTCAAAAATAATTTCTGTAGATTTATTTGGTAAAGTATTAAATGCAAATTCACTAAGAGATAGAAGGAAGAATTCAAGGATGTTAAGTGCATGAAATATGGTCAAAATAGGCACGGTGAAAATTGGATTAGCGCATAAGATTTGAAAGTTATAATTTATTGGGTTGAATGTTCCATTTTTTTCCAAGTTTTAAATGGCCATGTGTTTCTCGCTTCTTATTTCTTGAAGGTTCTTGAGGGAAGTCTCAAATGCATCATTATTTTTTCACTGTTTAAACTCTATATATCTCTTATTTACACATGCAAAAAGCTTATTATTAGTTTTTTTTTATATTGTGTGAAATGAGTTATTTTAAGACTTTTAACTGTATTAACTAGTAGTTAGAAGTTTATAAATGTTAACTAATGTTATTTAGTTCTTATAAGTTTGTTAACGGTTGTTAATTAAATTAAAAGGAGATGCATCAAATTCCATTAGATGTTTGATTTTAGAAGATTGGCTGTAGAAAACACATGATTGCTGTTTTTGAGGGTGTTGAAAAACAAAAGTTTTTGAGAGAAGATAATTTTTATTTGGAGTAGAGATACCCACCCACATGTCCTTCCAGTGAGTATCAAAGATTAGGCTTCAAAGTTTTGAAGTTATAAAAAATAATAATAATAATAAAGAGAAGTGTAAGTGTTTAAATTGTTGATCTAATGGTACAGAAGTACAAATTCTTGTGAATTATTTTTTATATTTTTATTAAATTAATATATTTATCAGATACTAATTTATTTATATTAATTTTATTTGCATAAAATCTTATTGGGTACTTTGTCTTTTTGATTTTACCGATTATTTAGATTCCTAAAACCAACAACTTATTTTTATTAATCCATTTTAATCCTTTCATCATCATTGTGCTTAGTGATATTTTAATTAATCACCAATAACACTATTCTTATCATAGTGATGAGACCTGAGAGCACTTAGATCTTTATAGGGCATGCATCTAGAGCAACTCTGTTGATTGCAAGAGAGAAAGAACCAAAGGAAAGGGTAATCAGATATGCTGTGACAATGCAGACCTGAAATTGTAGAAACTTGATGTCACAATTTTACAGGAAAGACATTATTAATCGAGGGTGTTAGAATTTCTTAGATTTGGCTTTTAAGTCGTTATAATCCTTTTTTGTAAAAACACATTACCCTACGGTGTTCTTAGAATTGAAATTAAAACTAGCAGCATATTTCCTGTGGATAAAATCTTGTAACAAATTTATAGCATATTATAAAAAATTTGTTATTGATCTTTTGCAATGTTTTCCTTTATGCCCTATGTATTCTCAATAAATTTTGATTATGCATCAATTTTATTAGAAGTTTAATGACCAATTCTTATATTTTTTGGATTAGTATCTAATTGGCGGTTTATTTTCTAAGGATTTTTTTCATAGCATCTACTTTATAGCTAACTTTCACATTTCTTGTAGAGTTTTGTAAACTAAGGGTGCGTTTGGGGCGGATGTGGCACCGTATTTTTTTCTATTCGACAAAACTGTGTTTTTCTTGTTTTTTCAAAAAAAATGCAGCTGAAAACTGCATTTTGTCATCGGATCTCACTACTTGTGGTGGTTGTTACAAAGTTGTTTTTTCAAAATATATTTTTTTTATAATAGCCATTGCAGCTTTTTGAACAGCAACTTCTTCTGCTGCAGCTTATTTAAACAGCTGCAATTGTTTCAAACAGACCCTAAGCCTTAATATTGTAAGGACCATGCAATGATAGATCTGTCGAGGAATAAATTTCTAAGAAATGATCTTGAAAAGTGAAATGATGATTGTATCTTTGTTTTATTTTTAATTTCTGTTGAAATGGTAATCTTCACTATAATAATTACTTAAAATACATCGTTTAGGATGAAGTGGAAGATGAAAAAAGGTAATATTGGAGAGTTTTTGATCATATATTATAGTGTGGGGTAGATTAATATTCATTGGTGCACTTGGTGCTCAGCATGCCATTTTCTGGTTTAGAGAAACCCACCCACACACCCATCTAGTGAGTATTAATGGTTCACACTCACTAAATTCCCATATATATAAATATGCCTTTTTTCAATATATATATATATATATGTTAAAAAAAAGAAGTGTTCAAATGGCTGATCTAAAGATACAAAAGTACAAATTCTTGTGAATAATTTTTTATATTTTTATTAAATTAATATATCTATCAAATACAAGTTTATTTTTATAAATTTTATTTGCACGCGATTTTATTTGATACTTTATTTTTTTGATTTTACCAGTTATTTAGATTCCTTGACCAACAACATATTTTTATTAATCCTCTTAAATTCTCTCATCATCATTTTTCTTAGTGGAGTTGAAATGTGTGGCTATGTGGAGTTGAAATCCTACAAACTCGAAGTCATGATTTTGCTATAAAGACAATAAGAGACGGCGTTAGAAATTCTTAGATTTAGCTTTAAAGTCTTTATTATATTTTTTTAGCAAAATATTACCTCGGGGTGTTATTAACATTGAAATAAAAACTAGCAGCATTTTTCCTACGGATAAAATGCTGTAGCAAATTTATAGCATATTATAACAAATTTGTTATGGATCTTTTGCAATGTTTCCTTCATGTTTTTTGTTTTCACAACAAATTTTTAAACTGTAGCAATTTTGTTAGAAATCTAGTGGCCACATTCTTATATTATTTTTTTGCTCATTTTGTTTTTGATCAGTAGCTAATTGGCGGCTAATTTTTGATGAATTATTTTCATAGCATCTATTCTATAGCTGATTTCGAGTTTTCTAACAGTGCTTTGAAAACAAAGTCTTATGATTGTAAGGACCATGCAAAGATAAATTTGTCGAGGAATAATTTTTTAAGAAATGATGTTGAAAAAGGGCAATGATGACTGCATCTTTGTTTTATTTTTTATAATTTCTGCGGAAATTGTAATCTTCAAATAAAAGTTTCTTGAAGGACATGGTTTAGGATGAAAGAAATGGAAGATAAAAAATAGTAGCATTAGCGAGTTTTTGCTGATGGTCACAGTGAATTATATCCATTGGTGCACTTGGTGCTCAGCATGCCATCTTTTTCTATAGGGATATCAACCACCCATTCGGTCATTTTGTGAGTATCAGAGATTAGGCATGAAAGTTCTAAATATGTATATATATAAAAAGAAGTGTTCAAATGGCTGATCTAATGATATAGATTACAAATTAGTGTGAATTATTTTTTATATTTTTTATTAAATTAATATATTTATCAAATACAGATTTATTTTTATAAATTTCATTTACACAAGATCTTATTCAATACTTTATTTTTTCGATTGTACTGGTTACTTTGATTCCTAAGCCAACAACATATTTTTATTACAACAACAACAACAACAACAAAGCCTCTTAATCCCACTACGTCGGCTACATGAATCCTTTTTCTCCATTGCGTCCTATTTAGTGTCATATTTTCATTTAGTTCTAGTAAATTAAGATCATTTTTAATACAATAAGCCCAAGTCTTCCTAGGTCTACCTTTGCAACAACATATTTTTATTAATCAGTTTTAATCCTCCCATCATCATTGTTCTCAGTGATATCTTAATTAGTCACCAGTAACCCTATTATCATCACGGTGTGGAGACATGTGAGTGCCTAGGTCTATATAGGTCATGCAGTTAGAGCAACTGTGTGAATTGCAGGAGAAAAAGAACCAAAGATTAGGGTAATCAGCTATGCTGACTTGAAATTCTAGAAACTTGAAGTCACAATTTTACAAGAATGACAATAAAGGGTGTTAAGATTTTTTTAGATTTGGCTTTAAAGTCTTTATGATCTTTTTGTCACAAGAAATTATTCCAGAGTGTTCTGAGAGCTGAAATAAAAGCTAGCAACTTTTTTTTTTTCTATGGATAAAATTCTATAACAAATTTATTGCATATTATAAAAAATTTGCTATTGATCTTTTGCATTATTCTCCTTCATGCCTTATGTATTAACAACAAGTTTTGAACATGTAGCAATCTTATTAGAAATTTAGTGGCCAAATTCTTATATTATTTTTTGTTCATTTTGTTTTGGATGAATTGCTAATTAACGGCTAATTTTATAAGGATTGTTTTCATATGTTGTACTCTATTGCTGATTTTCAATTTTCTAGTAGTGTTTTGAACATGAAGCCTTATTATTGTAAGAACCATTCAAAGATAAATCTGCTGAGGTATAATTTTTTTAAGAAATGATGCTGAAAAGAATGATGATGGCTGCATCTTTTTTTTATTTTTTTGTAATTTCTGTGGAAATGATAATCTTCCATGTAGAAATTTCTCAGAAAACATGATTTAGGATGAAGAAAATGAAAGATGAAAATTTATATTATTGGGAAGTTTTGCTCTTAGTATAGTGCGGGGTGGATTATATCCATTGGTGTACTTTGTGCTCAGCCTGCCATTTATTAATGCAGAGATACCCAACCGCACATCCATCTGGTGAGTATCAGAGGTTAGACTTTAAAGTTCTAAAAATATCAAAAGAAGAAAAAAGTGAACTGTTCAAATGGTTGATATAATAATAGAGAAGTATAAATTCTCGTGGATTATTTTTTATATTCTTATTAAAGTAATTCTATTTATCTAATTCTGATTTATTTTATTAATTTTATTTGCACACAATCTTATGCGTACTTTATTTTTTTTGATTTAGCGGTTATTTAGAAATACCCACCCACACGTCTGTTTGATGAGTATCAGAGAGTTGACTCGGAAGTTCTAAGGATATCTAAAGAAAAAAAGGACGTGTTCAAGAGCCTTATCTAATGATGCACAAGTGCAAATCCTTGTGAATTATTTTTTTTTATATTTTTATGAAATAAAATATTTATCAAATAATGATTTATTTTTATAAATTTTATCTGCACACAATTTCATTACACTTTACTTTTTTGATTTTACCTATTATTTAGATTCATAAGCCAAAAATATATTTTTATTACTCCGTTATAATTTTATCATCATCATTTTTCTTAGTGAAGTTTTAATTAATCAATAATATTCCTATCATCGTCATAGTGAGGAGACATGAGATCACCTATATTTATATATGGAATGAAGCCAGAGCAACTGTGCGGACTGTAGGAGAGAGAGAACAAAATAAAAGGGTAATAAATTACATTCTAGTTATGCGGACTTGAAATCGTAGAAACTTGAAGTCATGATTTTGCTGGAAAGACATTAATAGAGGGTGTTTGGATTTCTTTGGATTTGGCTTTAAAGTCTTTATGATCCTTTTTTTAACAACAAATTACCCGTGTGTTCTTCTATTTGATTTTTTTCTATGGATAAAAACCTTTAGCAAATTTGTAAGTCTTTATGATCCTTTTTTTAACAACAAATTACCCCAGTGTGTTCTTATAATTGAATTATTTCTACGGATAAAACCCTTAGCAAATTTATAGCATATTTTAACAATTTTGCTATTGATATGTTGCAATGTTATCTTTCATGCCCTATGTATTCACAATAAATATTGAATTTATAGCAATTTTGGTAGAAATTGCTTGCCAAATTCTTTTATTATTTTTTTTGTTCAGTTTGTTTTGGATTTGTATTTAATTGGCGGCTAACTTTCTAAGGATTATTTCCATAAGATCTACTCTATATAGCCGATTTCTTGTTTTCTAGCACTGTTTTAAAAATGAAGCCTCATTATTGTAAGAACCATGCAAAGGTAAATCTGTCAAATAATTTTTTAAGAAATGATACTAAAAAGGAGCAATGATGACTACATCTATGTTTTCTTTTCTCTTTGGGTGTTATTTTTTTTAATTTATGTGGAAATGGTAATCTTCAATATAAAAATGTCTCGAAAGACATGGTTTTGGATGAAGAAAATGGAAGATGAAAAATGGTAGTATTAGCGAGTTTTTGCTCAGTATAATGCTGGGTGGATTATATCCATTGGTGCACTTGGTGCTCAACATGCCATTTTTTTCCTCGGGCAATAGTAGTGGTTGCTGTTCATTGTTTTTATTCGTACATACAAAGTTGGTGACCTTTATGCCTGTCCTACCTAACTACAATTTTAGAAGTATGACAAAATTTGGTTTATGTATAAATATGGAACCGTTGAAAATGATAGATGCCAATAATATAAATCACCTTGCTAATTCATTTTAAAATCTTCATGATATCATGTTCTTGTATTGCTACAAATTTTGAATGAGTTGTCATTTCTAAGGTTGTTGAAAAGCTTGTCTTTTTCGAAAAGCTCATGGTTAGCTCATTATGTTCGTGTTTGATTTTTTCATTGAGCAAGCCAAACTTGATTATAAGTTTTGAGCTGAATTTTTCAACAAGCTAAATACAGATTGATTTTTGTGTGATTGTGTTCAGCACATCATTGGATCAATATATATTTACTTTGAATTACACATATAGAATGACTTCATTGTATTGGGCTCCAAATTTTATTTGTTCAAAATTGGCTTGTGTTTGTTTTAAATTCTAATTTTCTGAAAAAGAGCACATAGTTCCCAAATAATTTCAAACAAGTCAAATACAAACAAACAGCCATCTTGTACAAGTTTTTTCATTTACATCTGTAGTCGGACTTGAATCCGGACTAGATTTAGATCAAACAATACTACTTGAGCTCTTGATTGATTTTATCTCCTGTGCTAAAGACCTGTTTTATCGATGATGCAATTGCATACTCTGAGTTCGCACCAGTATTCAAACAACTTCAAACAATACTACTTGAGCTCTTGATTGATTTTATTTCCTGTGCTAAAGACCTGTTTTATCGATGATGCGATTGCATACTCTGAGTTCGCATTAGTATTCAAACAACTGTAATTTCTTTTTGCTTTCTTGACACATTAATTGTTTCAAACACACCATACTATTTCCTGGAAGAAGGTTATTGCTCCCAAAATGTTCCTATGATAAATTGCTATGTATAAAGATCTTGATTATTTCAGGAAATTATTTAAACTACTGTATTAAAATTCCTATTTTATAGGTGAAAAAGGCATAGGCAAAAGTGGGAAACCACTTCACTTCAAGGGAAGCTCATTCCACAGAATTATTCCTAGTTTTATGATCCAGGGAGGCGACTTCACTCTAGGAGATGGCAGAGGGGGGGAATCCATTTACGGAGAGAAATTTGAGGATGAGAACTTCAAAATCAAGCACACAGGACCAGGCAAGGGACTTCCAAGCCTCTCTAAATTCAAAGACAAAAGTTCACTATTTTTTTTAAAACTGATGTTGTTTCATTAAATAATTAGGACTGTTATCCATGGCAAATGCTGGCCGTGGTACCAATGGATCCCAATTCTTCATCACAACAGTTACAACGAGCTGGTAATAATGCATTACAGAATAGAAAGCTCGGTCATCAAATCCAAATTTGGTGATTATTGATTTTTTTTTGGCAGGTTGGATGGGAGGCATGTTGTGTTTGGTAAGGTGCTATCTGGTATGGATGTGGTGTACAAAATTGAAGCAGAAGGGCGACAAAACGGAACACCTAAAAGCAAGGTCGTAATTGCTGATAGTGGAGATTTGCCACTGTGAGTTGATAACGCCCTTCATTAGCTTATGCATTATCTTTTGTGTGCTAGAACAATGGATATGAATATCTATGGACCAGTTAAATGTTTTATTTTATTTTATTTTTGAATTTTTATATTTTATAGTTGAGGTGGTGGCCTTGAATACATTTTAAGTTTATAGTTGAGAATATTTGGGTACATTTTCTGTTGGCTTTATTTCCACCTTTTTTTTCGGCTAAGCATTCATTGTCCTCAATAATAGATTGGTGATGCTGATGCTGATGCTGTTGGTTAGTGTTTTTTATTGTTGATGAATATCTTCCATTAAAAAAAAGCAATCATTGGGAAAAAAGATTGCCGCATGAATACTTTTTTAATGTTTTGAGGTGTGAGGTTTCATTTTAAAATATAGGCTAAATTTTTATATTTTATAAAGCGTAAGCCTCATGTTATAAAATTATGTTTTTTGAATTATTATCGTAATTGTATTACAAAATAAGTTAAAGCATTAAGAGTTCCCTTGCAATTTTGGAAAAAAAAGTTTATGATGATAAATTTTGAGGACACTATTTTAAGATGGGTCCTTCTTGGCAATGTTTTGCTTGTGGTAAGGCGGAGCATGGTAATATGTTTAAACAGGAAGCCGACAAACATGAGTACTTTGATCTGCTTTCGATCGAAAATTTCATTGCTCGAGTTACCTTGAGAAATCCTTCAATTCCAGCATGAACATCGTTATTGACAAGCAGGTGATGTGCACGCGAGCGGATGTTATATGTATGTATGTGTGTGTACGTGTGTGTGATTTTAAATAGGAGATCATAGAGGGAGTCGATCATTGGATTGGATGAAGTTTAGTGCAAAAAAGTTTGGTGTATTTTATTATATATATGTTTTTTTTGCTTTTTTCTTAATGTTATGCATTATTTGTACCAGCTTTAAAAGTAGTTCAATATTAGCTTTTCTATTGATGTGTTAATATAACATAAATAAGATTTGTAAATTCTAAAATATCATCTCTTATTTCTTGTTCCCTTATCTCTCCTCCATTCTTTCAAGAATTCAAACCTTCATTGCCTTTTTAAAAAGTGAAATTTTTACATACATATATGCCACATAATTCGTATTGTTTTACATATAAAATGCCTAAATTTTAATATTTTATCACACACACGCAGCACACATATTTATACATTGTTTTACTTATCAAATTTATTCATTTTAATAATTTATTTCTTTTTAGCAAATTGGTCAATCAAATTATTTAGTGACTCATTTGTGTTGTAAGTTGGTCAATGAGTTAATAGTCTAAATATATATATAAAAAAATGCTTTGGGTCAGGAGGTCAAGCGTCAAGTGTTTGGCAATAGGGGTGTAAAAGAGCCAAACACGAGCGAGCCATAATCAGCTCGTGCTCAGCTTGTTTATATTTCGAGCTCAAAAAGTGTGTTCGTGTTCGGCTCGTTTGATTAACGAGTCGAACACGAGCTGTTCACGAAAAAAGAATCATTTTAATAACCCTAATAATTTAGCCATAAGACAATAAGAATTTGAGCAAGATATAAAAATTATTATTTATATTAAAATATCATTTGAATCTAATTTAATAATTTTTATTCTATTTTCTTAATTTAATATTACTTTTTTTATATATATATATATATATATATATAAACTTGATGAGTAGTATTTCAAGCCAAAAAGAGCCGAACACGAACGAACACATCTTAGTTCGCGTTTGACTCGTTAATTTATCGAATAAAATTAACGAACCAAACACGAGCTTCTTAACGAGTCAAACACGAGCCGTTTTGACAATCCTATTTGGCAAAATATATGTTAAAATATTTAACACAAAATACTTTTAAAAAAAATTATTTGCCTAAAACAGGAATGTATTAAACATAACTTTTATCATGCCTAAATAATAATCTCAAATAATGCAGTGCATTTTTACGTAAATAAATTATAATTCATTCCGATTTTTATCTAATTTTACAAAATTACCAATCCATTCCGATCATTTTTGTCCCATACTTTCGTCTACAAACAAAATGGATTAAGGAAAAGATTTAGTTCATAATATGCTGAAGAATTTTTAATTAAACATACATCCAAACTGTTAAATTAATTTTGAATTAAATATAAGAGACGAAAACTTGACTGAATTTTGTACAATTACATTCACTTTGATATAAATGTAACGATTTCGATTTTATATTCTATCTTAACTTAGTTTTTGGCATTAGATCATGGGCATAAATTTCCCATTGTCAAAAGAAAAATTAGCTTGAAACTAAAAAAAATAAATAAAAATAAAAAAAGGAAAAAAATAGAGGCACCTGTCCGCTCCTGAGAAAAATTTACGTGCGTAAGACGTCAGTAAGACGTCAGCGCTGCCCACATATTGGGGGGTTATATCCGTGTTATATCTCATGTAATTTCTCGTTAAATTACCTGTAGCCTACAAATGTATGAAAATAGAAACGTAAAATTTATTTGTAGGGTACAAATATGTTATATATATGTAGGTAGGTTATAGGTAAATTAAAAATAGTAGTTGAAAGGAGAGAAAATTACATCAGAACTTCTTTACGTTCGGAGTTTAATAGGAAGTGAGCCCCACCATAATACACTGGTATTGACAGATGTAAAAAACGTAAAAATAGTAGTTGAAAGGAGAGAAAATTACATCAAAACTTCTTTACGTTCGGAGTCTAATAGGAAGTGAGCTCCACCATAATACATTGGTATTGACAGATGTAAAAAATAATAGAGCTTACTTGACATGTGGCGCCCCAACATTAAATTCAGAAATGCATCTGAAGCCCCTGATGTCATATTTTTTTGAATTGCAAGAGGGTAGTTGAAAGGAGCGAGCCCGCAAGACTTAAAGGGTTCGCATGAAGAAACTGTCATCAACACTTTGTAGACTTTCTTCTAATCTTACCACAAGACCCTCAAGCCCCATTGCTGTTGCCAAGAACCTTTCGATGGAAGACATCTGCAGGGGGAAATCAATTTTATATCTCCTACGAAACAAGGATATTGATGAAGCCCACCGCATCTTCCTTCAAATTCCATCTGCAGATATTCATCTCTACACCATGATGATCAACCGTTTCTCGCAAGCCAATCGGATTGGCGATGCATTGCAGCTTTTTGATAGCATGCCGCGCAGAGACATTCCCTGCTGGAACTCCATGATCAAGTCTTGTATTGATTGTGGATACTTGTGCCTTGCTCAGAAACTTTTTGCAGAAATGCCTGAGCGCAATGTGATTTCTTGGACCACTATTGTTAGTGGACTAGCAAAATTTGGTTGCATTGATGCTGCTGAGAAGCTGTTTAATACAATGCCTGACAGGGACACTGCTGCGTGGAATTCAATGATAACAGGGTATTGTGAAAATGGTAGAGTTCATGATGCACAATTGCTGTTTGAGAAAATGCCTCACCGCAATGTGATATCTTGGACTGCAATGATTGGGGCGTATGCTCAGATTGATGACAGCAATAAGGCTTTGTGTCTTTTTCAGCAAATGTGGGTTCGAGGTATTAAGCCCACTTCCAGTACATTTGCTTGTGCACTAACTGCTTGTGCTAATTCAACAGATTCAGACCTCGGCATCCAGATTCATGCGACTGTTATCAAGACGGGCTATGATGAAGAAAATTTTACTTTAACTTCCCTGATCAATTTCTATGCCAACTGTGAGCAAATTGAAAGCTCTTCTAAACTGTTTGAGGAGGTTGAGAATAGAAATGTGGTCTTGTGGACAGCTCTTATAACTGGATATGGTTTAAATGGTAGACATGAAGAAGCGCTGGACGAATTTTACAAGATGGTTCGGTCAGGGATCATGCCTAATCAATCCACTTTCTCTAGTTCTCTGAGCTCATGTTGTGGGCTGGAAGCTCTTGATAGAGGTAAAAGGATTCATGCTGCTGTTATTAAGCAAGGATTTGACTTGGATGTATTTGTTGGAAACTCTCTTGTAGTCATGTACTCAAAATGTGGAGATGTAACAGATTGCTTGAAGATCTTTAACAACATGAGTATAAGGAACCTTGTATCATGGAATTCTATCATTGTTGGCTGCGCCCAGAATGGCTACGCGTCCCAGGCACTAGAGTTCTTTGATCAAATGTCAGCTTTCCATGTTAAACCTGATGAGATTACATTTGTTGGGCTTCTAAATGCTTGCAGTCATTCTAGAATGATTGGAAAGGGGAGACAGATTTTCCAAATGTTGAAAGAAAACCCTTCTGTTGATGTTCGAGCAGAGCATTATGCTTGTATGGTTGATATTTTGGGTCGTTCGGGAAACCTGGAAGAAGCTGAGGAGTTCATAGGAAGCATGCCTATGAAACCAAATGTCATGGTATGGCTGGCCTTGCTTAGTGCCTGTAGAGTGCATTGTAATGTAGAAATTGCCCAGAAAGCTGCAGGAGAGATCTTTTATCTGGACCCATATAACAGTGCTGCGTATGTATTATTGTCTAACATATATGCTTCTGCTGGTAGATGGAATGATGTAGCGCAGACAAGAATGATGATGAGGTCTCATGGTATTGTGAAGATTCAAGGTTCTAGTTGGATTACAGTAAACGAAACCCGATATGAATTTGTCTGTGGAGATAGGTCCAATCCTTTAAGCACTGAGATAGACAAAAAACTTGATTGGCTAGATGAAAAGCTGAAAGAGTATGGTTACATTTGTGAGAAAACCTTTGCCTTGCATGATGTGGATGATGAACAGAAAGAGTATTCATTGAAGTATCATAGTGAGAAGCTTGCTGTTGCCTTTGGTCTTCTTGTTACTGCAAATGGAAGCACTGTAAGGGTTATGAAAAACCTACGGGTATGTGGCGACTGCCACGCAGCAATAAAGCTAATATCAATGATTGTTGGGCGTGAAATTGTTCTAAGGGATTCAAGTCGTTTTCATCACTTTAGGGATGGCTTATGCTCATGTGGAGATTACTGGTAGATTTTAGTAATCCATTCTTTCTAAAGGTCAGTTACTGCTATTGCTAGGAGCTCATAGAATGAGCTTTGTAAAATATACTGGAGGTAGAAGGGAAGGATATATGTCCAGCATAGATTTGACCAACTCTGCTCTAGTATTCAACATAAAAATATAAAAAAGATGGAGCCTCCATTTACTTGAAAGCTGGTCTTCAAAATTGCTTTATAGGGTAACAAAATTGATCAAGCAGATGGAAATCAGTGACTTAAAGGTATGATTTCCTTTAAATGTAGGTTTATTTGCTATTGTTCTCATTCCTTGTGTTTTGTACATTTGCTTCAGGTCAAAGATGCGTGTGCTTCTTTCTTTACAAATTTTCATTGGGTAAATGCCGAAACAGTTCCTGTTGAGACTTTGGAATATCATTATTAGGAGTATTAGCACATGCTAAATGGTCCTTCTGCTGGCAATGTGAAAAAAAGTAAGTTCAAAAGAACTACTGCAAATTTTTTTTTTGGCTTCCATTATTGTTTATTTTGTTGATCAATATCGATGTTTCATAATATTTTCCTTAATAGGATTATGAGTGATGCATGAATTTATCTATCAGCTATTGGTATAAGTAGTTCAAATTGGGTTGGCTTTGCTCCAAATGGAGAGTAATGTCAACTCTATTTAGTATTTAATATTAAATTTGGAAACAAACTTAATTTGATTTGGCACTAGGCCTTTTTGAACAAATAAAATTAAGCTTGCTTCTGGTCGATTCCCTAGTAATTAAATTGGTTGTATTTGTCCAGATAAAGAGTTCGCTCAACTTTATTTAGTAATTAATTTTAGATTTGGAAACAAACTTAATTTGATTTGGTACTAGCCCTTTTGAACAAATAAAATTAATCTTGCTTCTTTTCGATTCCTTAGTAATTAAATTGGTCGTATTGATAGTATGCTAATGTACATTTGTGGGGAAATTAAATTTATTTATTTAATAATATAGCTTAAATTGTAATCCTCTTCTATGCTTTATCTTTTATATCAAGAAAATATACCAAATTATGTGTTCAAGTTATGAATGAATCAATTGATGCAGGGACTTATGGTCAGATGCAATTTGTATAATGTGCAAAGAGACATGATTCGTAAATCTTAGATTAGGTAAGATGTAAACTTTGTTTTCTTTTTGTGTTAACTAGTAAGCATGAGAATTAGAAAACAAATAATATAATAATCAAATAAGTTCAAACAACTCTTCAGGAAATTCAAATCATGTACATTCTTCAAATAGTTATAGTTTATTCATCACAGTTAGAAGACCAGTTATATCAAATTTGAACAAAAAAAGGAACATTAGAAAGGCAATACCATTAGAAAGGCAATACCAACCTATGCAGAATAAAATATCCAAAAAAAAAAAAAATCATTGAAGTGAAAGAAAAATCCAATCCTCCTTTTGGTGTAAGGAGATGATTTCACTTTGAATTTGATAGTCACACTTATATGACATTCAAATAAGTTGCATATCCAACTAGCAAATTCAAGAAGGAAAAAATTTTATTCAAGCATATACCTCATCAACTATTTAAAAATTTCTCTTTCGGCTTTTAGATATGAGTTTTATACGATTAGCCCAATTTAATTCCAATTGATCTCAACTTTCAACTTTTATTTTATCCAATACCCACATATGAAGCAATTGAAATACAAACATCCACGAAATATAGCACTTTTGTTATATAAAATTTGATGCCATCCAAATAAATTGTATGCCATAATAAGTAATATTTGAATAACTAAGTTGGTAGTGACCACGAATTAATCCCATTAATAGAAAAAAGAGGGTTACAAGTTCAAAATTTGAATAGATAGAATATAACGATTACATAGGTCCATCTAATAGAAAAAAAAATTCAAGCTAAAGAAACAATGCAATAGATATTCACTGCCAAATTCTTGAGAGAAATGCAACAATACCCACATCATACATAAGGGTATAAGTAGAGGCAAAACTACAATTTCGAGAATAGAGGGCTAAAGTACCACTTCAACTCATTTGACTTGAAAAAAATTGAGTTAATAAATTTATCATTTGATATCACCAAGCAAATTGGGACATAACTTTTATGATTTTTATAATAAAAATTATGAGTCATCACAGAGGAATTTCATATCAATGCACTAAATTTCTTTGGGATCCATTATTTGTAGCGGATACAATTTGATTATCTAAAATAATTTATGAAATAAACTATCTTTAAAATTATTTTGCACTTGTTAAATTTGAATTCAAAATAGGGTGAAATAGAAAATAACAAACATAATTAGTACCAAAATTTTGACATAAGATCAGATACGACATATTAGAAGCCATTTCTTTTTGAATATGATATTGTCCATTTGCTCTTCTTTACTTATATTGTTGTTGCTCACTTCCAAATTTACTATTGACTGTCAACCATCTTTTTTTTTTTTTTGCATTGTTGTTGTTGTCCACTTTCCTTCTTGTTGTTTGAATTTGAATCTTCAATACTCACATTTAAACTAGTTGGTAGATGTTTGCCTTTCCAAGTATATCTAAAATATTTTTAAATATCTGATTGAAATATTTTTGGTGTTTAATGAATGAAGTGACTACATGATGGAATATAACGACTGCAAATCAACCAACTCTTTATTTTTTTTTATGATATGCGAGCCCACCTCCACATGTTTGGTTCAACTATGATGGACTAAGTTGTGCTCAATATTAATGGATTTGTCATTATAGTACATTTCAATAGGTGATAGTTTTGGGTGACTCTTCAGTGAGATTAAAGACTAGTAAAAGCCTTGAATATTTATTTTAGCATTTAGAAAAGAGATATAGAATTTTAGGTGGAATTTGTAAGGGCTCAGTGTTTTATGATGATTAGAATGCCTAGACTCCTCTATATTAGTCTTATTTGGGATAATTTAAAAGATATTCTTATGGAAATTGTTAAGGTTGGATAAATAGCTGGAGATTCTTACCTATGGTTGAATTAGGATGTGTAGTTATGATCTAAAGTAGAGATGATTACGTTTATAGAGGTTTATTTGGGTGTCATTGTGTAGATAATGAAAATAAATTTTAGTTCTGTTTAATTTAATCGAGAGATTTTAAGAGGAATTTTGGAGCAGTTTTAAGTGTTGGGTTGAGTACTGGACGGTAATTTAACTTTGAGGATCTTGAGATGATCTTAATAATATTGAGAGTATGATTTAAGATAACAGCAAACTGAATTTTCTTAAAAAATAGAGCAATGATCCTACCTAATTTCTCCAAAGAAAATGCGCTCACTTGAAGACACCAAATACCATGTAGAAAATGAGAAAAAAAATTCACTCAAATATTTCATTTATTAACTGTGACAAGTTCGTATATACCGACTCTATTTATATAGCCTTCATTTAGCATAATTCAAATAAATGATGATAAATTTTAGAGTGAAAGGTAAGTGGTTATTAATGGAGGAAGATGCCAATCACCATGTTAAATTATTTTTCCTTTTTTTTTACTAGCCCATACAAATCTCCACGTTTGAAAAGTCAAAGATTTTAGATACTAAATTTAAAATTTAAATTATAAAATATAAATTAAATATTTTTTATTGGACCCTTGTGATGAATCTTGATTAGGTTTTGATTGTTGGTTTACTTGGGCTTCTATAACGAGTCATTTGGCTTGGTGTTATTGATCCCTATGATGTGTTATATCAACTCCTTTAGGCTTAATTGAACTTTGCTCTATAGTGTTGAAAAGAAGTCTTCTACTAATTGGAGTGTTAGAGTCTCCATGTCATAGCAGGTCACTCATTTATCATCAAATCATGATTTATTCTTCCAACAAACTAGAAATTATGCTCTACAACTTGGTTGATAAGTGCTTCCTCTGTTTTGATATAACTAACTTTAAGAAACGGGGATCTTGTAAATGGAGATCTATTTCTTGCAAAAGTCTGACCAAATAAATTGAGGTTTTCTAATTTTTTCTATATGATAGAATATCTTTAATATTAATAACATAGTGAATAAATATATTTGTAGACAAATAAAGGGGTAGGACATAGATCTAATTTTTCTAAGACTTTTAATTGAGCCAGTAGCTCTTACATTTAATTTAATTAACTTGGTTATGTAATATTGCCCCGAGCAAATGAGAATCAAAATATAGTCTTCTTGACCTAATATGATTAGCCTAGGAAGCATATGTATTATTACTTAGACTAATTTGCTTTTTGAGAGTATCATAGGGATGCTTTGAAAAGTTTTGGTGAATGAAAATGTTGAATCAGAGAATGTATGAGACGGAAGGTCGACTACATCATTGGGTTGTTTGAGATTTTGACCATATACTTTTTTAAAAAGTGAAGTCTTATTTATTCGAGAAATAATACTGTCATATGCAAACTTAGGGGTTTATAGATGCAAATTCCAATTTCCCAACCTTTTTTTTTTCTTACAAGATGGTAGATATAGATGCAAATTCCAATTTCCCAACCTTTTTTTTCTTACAAGATAGTATAGATTTCCTAAGTATAATTAACCTCATTAGTTTAGTCATCAATTTGAGAATAAAAGACAGATGAAAATTTTAATTTTTTGCTTGGTAACTTCCATAAATTCTTCTAGAAATTGAAATAAATGGAACTTCTCGGTCACACATAATGGTTAAAGGAACTCCATATAAATGCACAATTTCCTTGAAGAATAATCTAGCAACAATATTAGTTTTTGAACTTGACAAGAAATATATTATCTTTTTGAAGCAATCAATTATAATAAATATGATTTGTTGTCCTCGACCTATTCAGAATAATTTTATAATAAAATCAATGGAGAGATCTTCCCAAAGCCTATAGAGAATGGCGACTCAACTTATTGACCAGACTTTTATTTGGTGGATTTGGCTTGTTTATAAATCAAATATTGTATAACTAAACAGTAAACATCATGCTCAAGTCAAAACCAATAATATTGAATTTCTATTAAACAGGTGGTCCTATCCTTTTTCAAAATATCTAGCTATTCTTTTAGAATGTAACTTGGATATTAAAATATATCTGAGTGAAGTTCTATGAATGTAAATTTTTTTACCCTTACATAGATATTCATTAGTACCAGAAAATATTAGACCCTATATTAAAATAAACCCAATCTTAAACATGTTAGATAGGGAGAAAATACTTGGTTAATGGAAAACTATAAATCAAA
>NW_018165707.1:53231-98156 GCF_001263595.1 Phalaenopsis equestris | reverse complement strand
TGTCCATTTGCTCTTCTTTACTTATATTGTTGTTGCTCACTTCCAAATTTACTATTGACTGTCAACCATCTTTTTTTTTTTTTTGCATTGTTGTTGTTGTCCACTTTCCTTCTTGTTGTTTGAATTTGAATCTTCAATACTCACATTTAAACTAGTTGGTAGATGTTTGCCTTTCCAAGTATATCTAAAATATTTTTAAATATCTGATTGAAATATTTTTGGTGTTTAATGAATGAAGTGACTACATGATGGAATATAACGACTGCAAATCAACCAACTCTTTATTTTTTTTTATGATATGCGAGCCCACCTCCACATGTTTGGTTCAACTATGATGGACTAAGTTGCGCTCAATATTAATGGATTTGTCATTATAGTACATTTCAATAGGTGATAGTTTTGGGTGACTCTTCAGTGAGATTAAAGACTAGTAAAAGCCTTGAATATTTATTTTAGCATTTAGAAAAGAGATATAGAATTTTAGGTGGAATTTGTAAGGGCTCAGTGTTTTATGATGATTAGAATGCCTAGACTCCTCTATATTAGTCTTATTTGGGATAATTTAAAAGATATTCTTATGGAAATTGTTAAGGTTGGATAAATAGCTGGAGATTCTTACCTATGGTTGAATTAGGATGTGTAGTTATGATCTAAAGTAGAGATGATTACGTTTATAGAGGTTTATTTGGGTGTCATTGTGTAGATAATGAAAATAAATTTTAGTTCTGTTTAATTTAATCGAGAGATTTTAAGAGGAATTTTGGAGCAGTTTTAAGTGTTGGGTTGAGTACTGGACGGTAATTTAACTTTGAGGATCTTGAGATGATCTTAATAATATTGAGAGTATGATTTAAGATAACAGCAAACTGAATTTTCTTAAAAAATAGAGCAATGATCCTACCTAATTTCTCCAAAGAAAATGCGCTCACTTGAAGACACCAAATACCATGTAGAAAATAAGAAAAATTTTTCGCTCAAATATTTCATTTATTAACTGTGACAAGTTCGTATATACCGACTCTATTTATATAGCCTTCATTTAGCATAATTCAAATAAATGATGATAAATTTTAGAGTGAAAGGTAAGTGGTTATTAATGGAGGAAGATGCCAATCACCATGTTAAATTATTTTTCCTTTTTTTTTTACTAGACCATACAAATCTCCACGTTTGAAAAGTCAAAGATTTTAGATACTAAATTTAAAATTTAAATTATAAAATATAAATTAAATATTTTTTATTGGACCCTTGTGATGAATCTTGATTAGGGTTTGATTGTTGGTTTACTTGGACTTCTATAATGAGTCATTTGGCTTTGTGTTATTGATCCCTATGATGTGTTATATCAACTCCTTCAGGCTTAATTGAACTTTGCTCTATAGTGTTGAAATCTAAGATGTCTTCTACTAATTGGAATGTTAGAGTCTCCATGTCATAGCAGGTCACTCATTTATCATCAAATCATGATTTATTCTTCCAACAAACTAGAATTATGCTCTACAACTTGGTTGATAAGTGCTTCCTCTGTTTTGATATAGCTAACTTTAAGAAACGGGGATCTTGTAAATGTAGATCTATTTCTTGCAAAAGTCTGACCAAATAAATTGAGGTTTTCTAATTTTTTCTATATGATAGAATATCTTTAATATTAATAACATAGCGAATAAATATATTTGTAGACAAATAAAGGGGTAGGACATAGATCTTCTAAGACTTTTAATTGAGCCAGTAGCTCTTACATTTAATTTAATTAACTTGGTTATGTAATATTGCCCCGAGCAAATGAGAATCAAAATATAGTCTTCTTGACCTAATATGATTAGCCTAGGAAGCATATGTATTATTACTTAGACTAATTTGAGAGTATCATAGGGATGCTTTGAAAAGTTTTGGTGAATGTAAATGTTGAATCAGAGAATGTATGAGATGGAAGGTCGACTACATCATTGGGTTGTTTGAGATTTTGACCATATACTTTTTTAAAAAGTGAAGTCTTATTTATTCGAGAAATAATACTGTCATATGCAAACTTAGGGGTTTATAGATGCAAATTCCAATTTCCCAACCTTTTTTTTTTCTTACAAGATGGTAGATTTCCTAAGTATAATTAACCTCATTAGTTTAGTCATCAATTTGAGAATAAAAGACAGATGAAAATTTTAATTTTTTGCTTGGTAACTTCCATAAATTCTTCTAGAAATTGAAATAAATGGAACATCTTGGTCAGACATAATGGTTAAAGGAACTCCATATAAATGCACAATTTCCTTGAAGAATAATCTAGCAACAATATTAGTTTTTGAACTTGACAAGAAATATACTATCTTTTTGAAGCAATCAATTATAATAAATATGTTTTGTTGTCCTCGACCTATTCAGAATAATTTTATAATAAAATCAATGGAGAGATCTTCCCAAAGCCTACAGAGAATGGCGACTCAACTTATTGACCAGACTTTTATTTGGTGGATTTGGCTTGTTTATAAATCAAATATTGTATAACTAAACAGTAAACATCATGCTCAAGTCAAAACCAATAATATTGAATTTCTATTAAACAGGTGGTCCTATCCTTTTTCAAAATATCTAGCTATTCTTTTAGAATGTAACTTGGATATTAAAATATATCTGAGTGAAGTTCTATGAATGTAAATTTATTTTCCCTTACATAACTATTCATTAGTACCAGAAAATACTAGACCCTATATTAAAATAAACCCAATCTTAAAATTGTTAGATAGGGGGAAAATACTTGGTTAATGGAAAACTATAAATCAAAAAGATTTTCCTCATCATAATGATTACATTCATTTTAAGGTAATGTTCCTATCTCTCGGGGTAGTGCATTATTCTTTAAATGACACATTCGATCGTTTAGATAGAAATCATTTCAGGATCTATGATGGACACATCAACAACATGATAATAATAAAAAAAAATCTTCCTACAATGCAACGACGATAGGACTTGAGCATCATAAAATGGACTTTGCTTTTTGTTTAAAGGTTACATCTTAACAAACCCATAAAGAAGAATGCCATTGAGACGTATGGTAGGATATCCTTTGAGAGAGGTGAGAGCGCTTCCTGACCTGCCCCTTCCAAACCCCGATTATCTTTTTTTTCTTTCACTTCTCTTTTGGAGAGGATAGATACTTTAAGTGATGACGTTGTTGTTGTCGAATGGTGGTAATATATGATATGGAACAAAGAGTGGATTTATATGTTGATTAGGACCAGTACCAGTATCACTATCAATACCAGGTGTGGACTAGTGAGGCTAAGGTAGGGATGATCAAGCATGGTCAAAAACATTAGGGGCCTAATGTGAATTAGCTCTCTAATGTGTCTCCTTTTCATTATTATGGAGATATCAATGAGCCAATGGAGGAGAATGATGATGTAGATGATGATGAGGGTGAAGATGTCTAATCCCATTGATATGATGACTACACTTTTGTGATTATTTTTTTATATTTTTATTTTTTTCATTTTTTTTATTTTATATTTATGTGGATCTGATGTTGAAAAATATGACTTATGTGCTTATGTTGTGATGTGATGAGGTTTTTATTTATTGTAGACTTGTGACATGTTATATCATTTCTTGTTATGTAATTCATGTTATTTATGTAGTTATTATGTGATGTGGTGTTTACTACAGTTTGTGTTTAACTTTTTTTTGTGCTTATATTTGTTTATTGTTATGTGTATATTCTCTGATCTGTTATTACTTACATGACAAATAAGAGTATATATCTAAATCTTATAGTTTTCTTTTAAAAATTGGTAGATTTAATTAGAATTCAGTGTGATCTAATAACAGGTAAAGAAAATAAGAAGAGGTGACACTAACCTTCATTTAGCTTTAAAAATTATTTTAATTTTTAAATGGCCGATCTCTACTGAAATTATTACTCTTCTATATAAGGATTATTATCCTAAAATTGACTACATATAAAATCAATTCAACAAATATATAAGATTTAATATATAATCGATTCAAATAATTTAATTCTCATTTAATATTAATTTAATTCTTAGTGAATGTACCTTAAATTATAATCTTTTGAATTGAGTTAAGAGGTAATTTAGAATTGACTTAGGAAAAAACTGGTATTAAAATTTAAAAAAAAATGAAAGGCTTAATCAATTATAATAATCCTTGATAAAAGTAAAAAAGAAAAAGAAAGATGAAAAGAAAAAAAAGGAAAATAAAAAAAATTCAAGTTTTAAACAAAAATATTTAGAAGCTTTAGAGGAGAAGCATGCACTTAAGCTTCAATTTAAAATTGGCACCTTACACCCTTTCTCAAAGTCAAAGATTAAAAAGAAAAACTCCTTAATTCTAAATTCAGAATATTTTATTTAAGAAATTTTATTTTAGAAAAGGAGAATTTCAGCTTTTCTGGATAACATGTATTCCTTCATCTTATTTTCTTTTTTGTATCAGAGATTCTTCCGGGAAAAGGACCATCGCATTGCAAACAAGTAAGCTTCGAACCCTAGATCTTTGATTCTTCCTTTTAATGGACGAATCAACTATAGCTGATTCACAAATTTCAACGCTACTGATACCCAATACCATTATCACTCCTCTAAAGTTCTTACTCTCTCATCTCAAACAATTCAATCAAAACCTTATAAAAACAGAGAATTATCATGTGTAGCGTGCACAAATTCTTAAAATCTATATGACAAATGGATTTGTCGTGTTCTTGGATGGGAGCTGTCCATGTCCTTCACCTACAGATAATTGGTTTCATATGTGGAATTTAATTGATCAGAATCTGGCTGCATCACTGTATTCCACCATTTCAGCTACAGTTCTATCTCACATCCTCAATCTACCCACCACCTCTGCTATACGAACAACATTGGAGCGCAAACTACAACCTACCAACTAATCTAAAGTGATCTAATTGAAAAATGAACAACAACATGTTTCAATGAAGGACTGCATAATGGTACAATATTTAATAGAAATCTACACATTGGTGGGTCAAATTACAACAACAGGTTCAAATCTAGATAAAAAGGATGTAATCTTATATGCCCTCAATGGCCTTCCAACATCATACAATGCATTTAAGACAACATTTCGAACTAAGCTTCAGCCCATATATGTCGATGACTTATATTCTCTTCTGTGTAGCGAAGGGATTAACATCCAAAATGAAAATGCCAAGGTCTCCTCTACCGAAGCTTAGATGGCTCTGAAGGCATCACATGCAAAAGCCAACATCTATAACAGAGGTAGAAGCAAGAAAAAAGGTTCGAACTATAGAGGTAGCTCAAGGACAGGATCTAGGGGTGGCCGACAATCTAGTCGCTCCAACACAGTTTGTCAAATCTATAACAAGGTAGGTCACTCAGCGGCTATTTGTTGTCACATGACAAATCTCGAATACACTCGTACGACTCAACCACAAGCTCTTCAAAATCTACATCCAAGGAGTGGTTATTGGATTCTGGAGTAATGAGCACTTCAATTCAGACATTAATCATCTGCAACAACCTATGGTATACAAAGGAGTCGAATAAGTAACGGCCGGCAATGGACAAACTGTTCCAATTGAGCAAAAAGGTGATGTGATACTTCCAACCCTAAATCATAAGCTAAAATTATCTCACATACACCAAACTCCATTGTTATCTCACAACTTGCTTTCCATTCATAAATTAACCAGCGATAACAACATCGTTGTGTCATTTGATTCTTCTGGCTTTTCAATTTATGATCCACGGACTCAAAATGTGCTTATCCAAGGTACCAGTTCTAAAGTTCTCTACTCAATTCACTCATCTGCACACTATCAAAAGCCTTTACTACATCTCTTTCCAAAGTGCAATATATTGAATTGTAGCACCGACTATGACATCATCTCCACCATCTCCAACACAAATATTCATCTACACCAATTTTTTTTCAGCATTTGCAACATTAGTAAGAGTCATAAACAACCTTTTTTTACCTCATGTAGGACAAAAATACAAGTTATTAGAACTTATTAATAGCGATGTATGGGGACCATCCCCATCTCTTATCAAGGTTATAAATATTATATTTCAGTTGTTGATGACTATTCTAAATTATGTTGGGTTTTTCTCATGCAAAATAAATCCAAAACAACATCAATAACCAAAAACTTCATTCACCTCCAACATCAATTTAATACAAAAATCAAACTTCTTTGTTGGACGGTGGAGGAGAATACAAAAATCATAACCTTAATCAATATCTTAGCCAAAATGCCATAATTCACCAATATTCATGTTGAACATAATGGGTTTGTGGAAAGGAAGTATCACAATATTATCGAAATGATTCGTGCTCGCAAGTCCCTTACAAATTATGGTCTAATAGCCTCCTTACGGTAGTGCATCTCATAAATTGCACGCTACTAGAAACACTCACTACAGATCTCTGTATGGACATCTTCACAAATCTCCACCAAACTACACTCATATTCATGTTTTTGGATATGCTTGTTATCCATGGAAACAACTTCAAACCTCACATAAATTTGAAAAGAGATCCACTCAATGTATTTTTGCTCTCTCCAACATAAGGACTACAAATGTTTAAATCCCACCAACAACAAAATCATAGTCTCTCGACATGTATTTGATGAATACACCTTTCCATTCCTTCAAAAATCAACACTTCCTGTCACAAAACAACAACCTAACTATTCTTTTATTCCTCCATGGCTACTTACTACCACCACATATCCATAAACCATTCAACCCCTTCCATTTATATCTCAACTGCCCACTTCAACTACACCTATACCGCCCACAACCTCAACTTCACCATCCTCATCAGATGACCACTAGATACAGCACGAGAAACATCACGAGAAACCTCAAACCCAAACAAAAGTTGAATTTATCTCATCACATTGAGCAAATCACTAATCCCACTTGCTATACACAAGAAATTAAACATTAGCAATGGAGACAGACGACAAATGAATTTAATGCTCTCCAAAGACAAGCTACATGGATCATAGTTCCACTCTCAAACAATCAGCCTATTTTGGGTTGTTGGTGGACATATACTACCAAACACAATTCAATGGGCACAATCACTAGATACAAGGCATGCCTTGTAGCTCAAGGACATCAAAGAGAATTTGGTGTCAACTATCACAAATCCTTCAGTCTGGCGGCTAAGTTCTCTACCATTCGCATTCTTATTACGGTTGCACTTCATCATCAATGAAGCATACTTCAATTTGATATCTCCAATGCTTTCCTCCATGGGACTTTGAATGAGAATGTATACATGAAACAACCATCGGAGTTTCATGACCCCCAATTTCCCAATCATGTTTTCCTATTTAGAAAGTCACTATATGGATTAAAGCAGGCTCCAGATATACTTATCACCGGAATAATCCTATTGATATCTCCCAACTCACTGATCGTATGGCACTCAAGTTTCAACTGAAAAATCTTGGACCCATCAGCTTCTTCCTTGCATTGAAGTTCTGAAATTAGCTACATCGTACTTCTTAAGTCAGGAAAGATGTGTTATGCAACTCCTTAAAACTGCTGGATTACAGAATTGTAAAGATTTGGTAGCCCCAATACCAAGTAAACAGCTTGCTCGACAATTACAAGACATTCCTTTACATAATCCTACCTTATAAAAACAACTTATATGATCCCTACAGTGCATTACAGTTATAAAGAAGGACCTTTTGTATGTTATAAAATGATTATGTCACATTATTAACAATTAATTCATTTACTTTGATATCTACAAGGTATAAGTCACTTTGGTTTGGAAATTAAACCGCAAGACCTCACTCTAAGAACCTATACCGATGCCAATTAAGCTGAAGATCACTTGGATCGCAAATCCACCACAATTGTATGCTCATTTCTAGGGACTAGTCCCATACCATGAATGGCCTAGAAGCAATCAAATGTTGCACAATCCTCCACAGAGGCCAAGTATCGTGCACTAGAGGAATTTGGCATCAAACCTATGCAACTTATAACAATGCACTGTGACAACATCTCTACTATCTCTCTAACAAACAACTCAATGTTTAATGCTAGGACCTAACATATTGAGATAGATTATCATTTTATAAGGGAACATATCAACTCCAAACAAATTCAGAAAAAAAATATACTCAATCTCAAAATCAACTGGCCGATATACTTACCAAAGCTCTCTCAAAACGCCGCTTCAGTCAACTTCGCAACAAACTTCAAGTTCTTCTAAGAACCATCAGCTCGCAGGAGGGTATAATCAGTAACAATGCCGAGCTTCACTAAGCTCACCTGTGATCACTTGAACATATTTTATTAGTCCATAACTACCTAAGGCTTCTCTAGAATCTTCATCAGTCTTCCTTTATCAATTATATATACCTGTAAAAGTTTACTGTTCATTAAGGAATGGGATTTCGAATGAAACCAGAAAAGGAGAATTTCAGCTTCTTTGGATAACATGTATTCCTTCATCTTATTGTCTATTTCGTTAACATGACTTTCCCCTGTCCTCTCAGTTTTTCCCCGCATTCCGTCTCTTCCCCGACATAAATGCGAACTTACTAAATCCGGTGAGAGGCGGATTTGTTCCACCATCACTTGCCAACTCCATCATCAAAAATAAATCTGAAATTATAAGATTTGATAAACCCTGCTTGAGGTAAATTTAAGTTACAGCTAAACACCATATTAAAAAGTAAAATTTATAAGCTAAATGAGCAATCTCCTAAGTTTTTGGCACAGCTACATTTGTCATTCGTAACCATAGTTGTTATGCTCTTAGTAAAACTCATTAGCATTAATTGAATAGCCTAAAGAATGATTAAAAAAGTAGCAACAGAAAAGATAACATGTATTTTCGTCAAAAATTTCCCCCTAAAACGTCACTTTTATGCCCTGTCAAGCTACAGCTGGTTTTTACAAAATTGAAGATTTCATACACAAAATCAGATCGCTGAGCGTATATTCAATACATTGATGTTACTTACTCTTCTCAAAAGGTGGATCATGCCCCAAAAATTCCTCCACAGTCGAAGGAAACCCAATCTCCCCGAAGGCAGCATCGTTGTCATCATCAGTACCCCAGTCCCTCCCCGCCAACGATACGGCTTTAGCCAGCAGAAGATGAGCGAGTCTCGCTGGTTCTTTCCTTTCCCGCCGGTAATGCACGATCCAACCATCAAGTCGCTGCATTTCTTTCTCGCAATTCGGCCCCTTGAGCCCTACCACTTTTCGGTAAAATCCACCTCCGCTACAGTACGAAGAGCCCAAGCCACCCCCGCAGTCTTCGCCGTCCTCTGATAAGCCTAGAAGACTTATGAGGCCATCAATTTCATCTTCTTCTTCTTCTTCATCGTTGACGTCGTCCTGCGCTGCCTCTGGAGGAGTCAGATCGTGTGCTTTTTCAGGCGGGATTGAGAGGAACTCCGGCGCTGGGTCGCTGCTTTCGTCGAGGGTGGAAGGTTTGAAGGAGGCGGGGTGGGGTTTGGAGGACGACAGGGGGGTAGAGAGGAGAGATGAAGGATGCCTGCGATGGTGGCGAAATGAGTTCTTTCTCGGAAGCCAATCTCTTCTCAACCTGCAAGAGTTGGGGTAGAAGAAGAATTAAAGTATTTTGGATTAGCATTGCGGAATGAAGATTGAAGAATAAGGTGGTAACTATTGCCTGATTCAGCGAGGTGAAGAAGCGGTAGTGAGGTGAGAAGGGCCGCATCGAAACCGGTCATGCAGAGGAATGGCGGCGCCCCTTCGCAAGTTTGGGCGGGGGAGTGCGAAGTACTGAAGTACATGGTAAAAGTCGATTTGAGGGCTTCTTATTATGTTCTTTCATTCATTTATCAAATTCTCACTGGATAATCAAAATTCATGATAAAATCTCAATCCATATTTTTCATATTTATCAAATTCTCAATGTTTTAATCATGACACGTGTGAATACATTTGTTCGATGGTTTAAAAATATCTTATGGGTGCTAGATTTTATAAATAGTAATGTTTCAGATGCTACGTATGTACTTATCCCTAATTTTGTATATGTTTTATTTTTCTTGATGTGTGTCTAATGTTTGTAATAAAATAACATCCTAACGTACTACAAGATCATGCACACAAACATAAAAGAAAAGTAGTTGGGGGGAGTCACCGTGATTTTTTAGTGGAATATCTTAGAAATGGAAATAACTCATAGGGTCTGGCATAGTTAAAAATATTCACTATATAATTGTGAGTGTATATGCTCACTCATCTCTTAAATTAGGGAAGATGAAATCATTATGTTGATGTACAATAGAAGTAAAACAATTATAGTTGTAATAGGCTGCAAAGGTTGTGGTTGATTGCTTTGAGGCAGTAGATTGTCATGAATGTTGTAGATGGTGGTTGTACTGTCAGTTGATCGTAAATGTCATAGTTGAAAGTTGTGATAGCACTTGGTCATGTCGAACGTATATGGCTACTCTAGAAGCGTCGATTGGTCATATAGGTTGTAGTAGGTAGCTGCATGAGCTGTGAGTCACATAGGCCTTAGTGGGTTACATAAGTCGTCATGGTGAGCCGCAACAATGTCTGTAGACCACAGAAGCCTGGAGTAGGAGATGCAATAATGTTCGTATTCAAGGAATGTCATTGCATTATATTTGGGATGCACGTTGCACTATATTCAAAGTGCATTCTCGTAGTGTATTTGAGGTTAGTTGTTGTATCGTATGTTTAGCGTGTTGTTGCATCAGATTTGATACACGTCATTGTAATGTGTTCGGGTGTATTCAAAGCGTATTGTTGCACTATATTTGATGTGCATTATTACTCCACTTTTGGGGTGCGTCTCTGCACCATCTTCAAGGTGTGTTACACTATCTTTGGAGTTTGTCATACCATATTTAGGGGCTTTGTTGCATTGTATTCGGGGCTCATTTTTGCTTCATCTTTGGGTACTTAGTTGCACCTTCTTTGAGTTGCATCATTGCATCGCCTTCGAGGTGTATTTCATAATATTCTAGACAATTCATTAATCCAGAAGGTGTTTCGTTGCTCCAGAGCATATGCTAAGGGGCTTCACTGAAATGTGTAGGGGCAACCAATGGTGGTCAATAGAGATAAGTGAGATGTGTTCAATGATGGTCGGTGGATGTTAGAGTGGGAAGTATGCATCAGTTCTTCATGTCAAAACATTGTTGGAATTCCACTCATTCATCTCCCCATCCATCTCTAGCTCTTCTCCTTCGACAACGACCCCCCTAATGCTCATGATGGGGCCACAGAGTTTGGGAGTGGCATCTCGTGTAAAGAAGGTAGGAATCCGAACCACTTCATCGGATGGCCTAAAATAATTTCCTTGATCAGATGAATTTATGTAGACATTTTAGTTTCCTAATGGTGATAGAATTGAATGATCTTTGGCTCATTGGAATCTTCTTATTGAGGTGTGATTTGTAGAAAAGTATGCTTAATTTCATTTATATTTTGCACAATTTTATGAAAGAAATTGCAATTTTAAAAAGGGTATTTTATGTTTTTCTTGCAAATAAAACAGGTAGTAAAAGTGGAACGAAGTAGAGAAGAAATGAACAGAAACGAAGCTCATATGAATCATTTGGAGATCCAAGAGACCGGGGCCTATGCGTCAACCATTGGCCGCCAAGGTGCTCATACCAAGCACCTTAGGCCTTAGCTCCACTTACTTGGGTGCCTAGGCGTCAGTATACAATCGAACTGACCTGGCGCCTAAGCGCTAGTCCAGTGGCGCCTAGGCGCAATAGTTGTTGGGCAGTTTTTCAACAATTTCTCCTCATGATGTTGGGTGTTATTTGATAAATTAAAAGAAGTTCTTGAGGGAGAATTAGGGGGTATTTTTTTCATGGAGAAGATGGAGAAGAAGGAGAAAAAGGTAGGGTTTGTTGTAGAGGAAAATTAGGATTTTACTTAAGAGTTTAGTGAGATTTGAGAGGTGTATTGTCAGGAGAATATTCAGCATAATGGCAAGCGTCTAGGAGATCCTAGGAGAGCATTTTCAGAGAATTGTAAAGAGGAAGAAGCTAAGTATTATGCATTTCATTTATTGTACTATTGTAAAACACAATTACCTAATGGATTTAATTTAAGTTAAAGTTGTTTTGTGGTATTTTCTCCATGCTTTGTGAGTATTCTTTTCACCTTTCTCTTGCAATGATTATGTTAGTTGTGGAGGAATAGTAGAATGCTTTTAAAGTTGGTTTTCAATATTTAATTTGATGATTATTCTTCAATGATTCATTTACTTTTCATTCTAATCAAGTGTTTAGTTAAAATATGTTGTGATCCATAATGACTTAGGAAAACTATAGAAGAATGATTAGAATATTCACGTTGAATTGTAGGGCATGAAACAAAAGTAAACTATAGAGAGATGCAAATAGATAGAGAAATAATATTTGATGGGTTCAAATTTGGGTTTAAGGAATTAAAACCAATTTAACCAGTCTTCCATATGTACTCGTAAGAGGGTAAAAAAGAGAATTACTCCTATTTATCACTAGTCATAATTACAATTTAAAGTATTCATTTTCCTACACACTACTTATATCATTGCTCCCAGATTACAATTTGTCACTAGCCACAATTGAAAAACCTAACGGAAACTCTGTCCAATTGCTCCCAGAGCCTCTCCCAGCATTCCTAAGTTCAATCTAACATTCTTCAACCACTCATTCCCTCTACTCGAGCCCAATTTAACCATTGATATCCAGGGCATTTTAGGGCCTTGTAATCAAACTCTTCAAAACTCCAAATTAATCATTCCACAAGCTTCCTCAGACATCAAAACCACTTCCCCTATTGAAAGCCCCCTCTCTCGAGCACTCTAACATAGTTCTAGACCAAACATGAGTCAACCTCCGATTAAAACCATACATAGACCTTACCTCAGCTCCAACCAACACTTGGAGGACGTTCGTGGACTCAAGGCAAACCTCAGAAACAAACCCAATCGAGGTCTCACCTCTTGGGCTAAGGTATAACTCAAAATCCCTAAATTTTGTTTCGATTTGGATCTTTGTGAAGAGAATTTGTATTTCATACGTATTTAACCATATAAATAGGTTCGTCTCACTTAGATGAAGGTGTAGGAACAAACCTCATGTGATGTGGTTGAGAATCAAACGAGATATTAGGGAGTTAGAACATGGACGGTTCTCGGTTTAAGGTGATCTGGGACGATGAACGAATGTCATATATTTCCACGTTTATCAAATGAACAGACCAGATTGCGTCGGACGAGAAGATGTTAAGTGAACCGCAGGCGTGCATGCTAGCTGAGGTGTAAAGCACAACAAATTAGCGGGCGATGCGTGATCATTCGACGACATTGAGTTTGTGCTGGTCAAAAGCCATACTTTTTATGATATTTCGTATTGTTTTAATTAAGAAAATGATAAAAAAAAAATAAAATGAAGGTCAGAAAATATAAAATCATGTTTGGTAGGTTTGCTGTAGTTAGAGGACTTTAGAAAAGATAAAAGTGAGGTTAAAAAATTTTGAATTGATTTTTCTTATTTAAAATTAATAAAAATTAATAAAAATTAATAAAAATTAAAAAAAAATGTAAAATAATTCAAATAATCACTAAAATGGACCAAATTGTAGGCAATCACATTAGAAGGCTTTATGAAAATTTGAAGGTCAAAAAAAATATTTTTAATATAGAATCTATTTTCTAAGTAAATAATAATTTTGTCTTTAAATAGTTATAATAAATGAAAGAAAAACCATAAAATTATGAAAATTCCTTTGGAGTGTTCCTTGAGGGCAGAGGAACTTAAGCAAATTAAAATTGAAGTTAAATTAAAATTTTTATTTTTAAGCTAATTTCTAATTTTGAAATAATTAAGAATATAAAAGAGATACCAAAAATATGAAAATACTCCAAATTATCCTAAATATCATCCTAACTACATAGAATAACTTAAAGATGTGTTTGTAAATTTTTGAAGGTGTAAAAAGGTGTTTTAGTAATTAAATACACTTTTCTTACTTTATGAATAAAATAATTATAAAATAAAATAAAATCATAAAATTATAAAATTTATTTTTCTAAGTTCCTTGAGGTCAGAGAGACTTGTAAAAAATTTAAAAATGAGTTTTTGAAAAAAAATATATTATTTTTTTTATTTTTTCATTAAAATCAATTAAAAATTGTAAAAAGTAAAATATAATTCAAAAATTCACCAAAATTGTCTCTAACGGTTCTCTGATCTGGGTGAATCTTCAATAATTTTCTTAAGGATAGAAGGATTTCTTAGTTTGTTAAATTAATTAACATTGAAAATCTCTATTTTTGGACTAAAATAATTTTTAAAAATTAAATAAAAAATTAAAAAAAATATATACTCTCCTCTGTTAATTTAATTAACCCATATGTAGGGTAACAACAAAGTTTCAAGGTCATTTGAGTTAAATTTGAGAGAATTATGAATTGGAGGGTCTTAAAGGTAAAATGGTAATTATGGAATTTCGAGCTTTAATTAAAATTTAGGTCAAACTAGAAAGTAAGTGGGTGATATTGAACATAATTAACTCTCTGAAATGATTAAAACATAAAGGTTAAAAGAAATCAATTCATGTTATTTTATATGAAAGGGTAAAAGTGTAATTTTCCAAATTATTGTGGTTTGAAAGTCAATTAAGTTGGATGATCGTAAAGGGCTTGATCTAGGAAGTTGATAACCCATTAATTTTCGATAACCCATTAGTTTGAAGCCCTCAATCAATGCTCAAACGATAATACAATCTCTTAATAAGAGTTAAGTTCATCTCATTTAACATTTTTCAAAATTATAAATCTACCCATAAAAACTTAAGAGCTTAGTAGTGAACTCGGCTTGATCTAAAATCACTCAACGATGTTTAGAAAAGAAGACACAATCAATTATGACTTCTTTAAAATACTACAAGCTCAATTTCAGTTGAAGAGTTGAGAATTCCCTAATAACTTAATTTGCCCTTAAGGGCATCTACCCACATAATTCCCTAATGAAACACCAAACAATCGTCTAGTTACCCTACTCATGAGATAATTGAAACATTAAAGTTCACTAAGCATAAGAGTAAAACTTAAAACACAACAACTAAATTTTGATTTAATTAGAGGATGATTAATTCACTAAGTTAATAATTTCTAAAGAATTTGAAATGATTCAAAAGTTTTAAAAGATGTTCAGGGTTATAGCCCGGGCACTTTTACAATCTTTTGGGATATTTTGGAGGACATCTGTACTTATTATTCTTTATTTAAGAAAGTTGTCCTTAAAATCTTAGGGACTCACCAAGATATGACTCAAGACCTGTTAATTTACATTTTCAATAAAATACACTTCACTACTTATCCTACATTAATAACCCAATGCTTAAGGATTTGAGTCTTGAATACGGTATTTCAATTCTTGTGAGCAACTGGGGATATTTTACCACATATGGATCATCAGACTTGTGCAAGCCTGAGGTCTAGGTGTCTAAGGTGGTGACGATAATGCTTATGTGTGCTAAGAGAGTGATATGAAGTGGGATTTGGAATATTATTTCCTACCACTAAGATCCTTCAAGAAAGGCAATAGGTTCGATGATACTATTCACCAGCTTTTTGTAGAGTTGCTCCTGACACTCTTAGGTTATTGGTAGTCCTAATCTGATTAGAGTAATTAGTATGTAGACTATATTACTTTACAAAAGAAATATACTTGCAATATAAGATGAAAAAAAATTCATTTTTGAAACATGATTTTTTTTGCTTGTTAAAAGTGAATTCTACATGCATAAAAAAAAACCACCTAAAGAAGTTTTGATAAAAACTTATAAGGGTCCACTTCTAATCACTTTAGGCAAGGTTAGGGTTGCCCTCCTTAGACTGTTAAGTTGGTGGCTTTTATCCGAAGTTGGAGTTATAAAGCACACAATCCAGCTTTGAGCCCCCACTTTCACCAATGTCTTACACTTAGTCCCGGTCTTTCATATGCGACTATGAGTTTATTTTACTTGCTTATATTTTCCTATGATTTGTTTTATGACTTCTTTGTATTAAATTTTCTTGCTTTTCTTGCTTTCTTTTTTCTCGCAGTTTACTTAAATTTTCTACAATTATATTATATTTTATGATACTAACCATACAACGACAGTAGAGGCCTAGGTACATATTGACAGTTTATTTGCTACGGTCTTTACTACTTTGCTCTACTATCTCTTTACTTTACCATGTACACTTTACTTACAAAAAAAACAACAAAAATACACTTTCAAAAATTTTAACACACTTTTAAACTTTCTGAACGCACTTAATCGACTCCTTTTGGATTTATTAGGATTTCTAGGACGAGGTAACATACATTTGTTAACAAGGATTATCCAAGTTAAACGGGCTTGACAAATTATTTAGACTAAGTAAACTCGAAAGAAAATAGTGATGCTGGAATGATGGAACCGTGGGATCTTAACGATGTCGCTTAACTTACACTAAATTCCCCCCTCCCTCAAACTCTTGAACAATAACAACATGCAAAACCAAAACTCGACATATAAACTAAAAAAACTATGAAACCTTAAACCTGGAGCTGTCGCGATGAGAAGCTTGGAAGACACTTTGTGGGTAGCATGACGAGAACATACAGAAGAACATCTTCAAGGAAGCAAATAGTATCATAATCATCAATTTTCTTCTTAATTTAAAACAACAACCCATAGAATCTCATATAGCTCAACGTAAATCCTCTCTTTATTTTTAGGCATTTGCACGATTATGGCGTGCAATATAAGTTCTAACTCTCTTTAAGGTTCTGAGGTTGTCGTTCGGTATATGGTAAACCCTCCTATCTTTCTAGGCTATTTGTATGGTCAGAATTATGCAAGTGTATGTCCTAAATATAAAATTGGCAAGATGGAACTCTAAATGATATCTCTTTGAAATTGAAGCAAAATAATAGGATAGTTTGGTAAGTCACCGAGACTTGCATCAGGATTTGTGACCTCCCCTACTTTTTCTTTTCTTCGGATTCCTAAAATAACTATTCTTATTTAATCCACTCCCATTTGATTTTTCTATGTCCAACTTTGAAAACTAAGCATTAAAATCTTGAAGACAATATCTTTGATCATCATCGAGAGTCTTCTTAAGTGACTTCAGTCATTTTAGATGTAATTAACTGTATAGGCTTGCTCTTATAGGAAACTAAAGAACCCAGGTAATATACCCTATCTAATCCTTATATTTGATAGGGGGACTTACTAAAGAACCTAGGTAATATACCCTATCTAATCCTTATATTTGATAGGGGGACTTTTCAGTCAACACATAAAAGGTTCGCAGACCAAACATATATCATAAATTCTTTTAGTTTATGTAACTGAGTCCCGCTAACAAGAAATGTGTTTGTTCCCCGGTAAATGTGCATTCCTTTTGGTGTGGTGCTTAGTTATTTAAACTACTAAATATATGAGATCTTTTTATTCTCATTTTCAAAAAAAATTATTTTTTTTAAAACTAAAATTATAATTATATATTAAATTTTAAGTATTTTCAAGTCAACTGACAAATTCCAATTTGGCGACCAACATACCTATAGGACTTGAACACTACAATTCAAAACTATAAAGAACTATTAATAAGATTAGAAACTAGAAAATACTCATGAACTTATAGAAGTAATTGCGAACACTCAACAAATCAATGTAGATACCCAAGAATCGATTAATGATCATCATAACACACACAGACCATTAAGGAATTACGCTAATCCCACAATAGATGAAATTCATTGAAGTATTCAAAATCCCACTATAGAAGCTAACACATTTGAACTTAAGCTTGCTATTATTCAAATGGTGCAGAATAACTAATTTGGGGGGACCTCATCTGAGGACCCAAATTTTTATTTAGCAAGTTTCTTGAACTTTGCGCTACATTTCGCTATAATGGCATGTCAAACAACATTGTTAAACTTAGGCTTTTTCATTTTCCTTAAGTGTTTGCTTTTTTTATTTTTAAAAAGAGTTACCTTGTCGATTATCGTATTCTTCCCTTATTAAAATAAAGCTCCCGCCCAAATCAGATGAGTGATTCGAAGAGGAAAGGAACCGAATAAGAAGGGACATACAACAAATTGACAAATAAGAGAAAAAAAAAACGTGGAGAGTCTACGTGAGATAAACTCACAAGGATAGGTAAAGAATGTCCGCTCAAACAAGATTGGGCGGAGACACCTTGAACCAATATCTACAAAAGAAGTATCTACATAGACTACCCATAATCAAAGAGTCATGTGTATCTACATATTCTAAGGTCAAGAGCACTCCCAGAGGAACGTATTCCTAGTGGTTAATTACATCTTAGGAATACTTAAGAATACTCTCGATAAAAGGAGTTTCGCTTTATATTATCATGTACCTAGGGCAATAGGTCATCAAAGGAAGGTTATTCCATGTGGGAACACCACAATGCTTCAAAGTTCTCGCAAGTTATCAGGCAGAGTGTGAGCCTCTCATATCTTAAATGGGTAGTGACTCATTGTCATACGAAGCTCACAAAATAACCATAAATCATCTTGACGGGAATATCCCAACACGTCAAAGCATGTCCGACCATAAGGGCAGAGGACAAATCGTCATTTCCCAAATGGGCGGCAGCTTATCGACATCAGGCTGTCAAAAGGATATAGATGAAGTTAAAGGATCGGCTGAGCTCAAAGGGGCTCAATTGTAGGAAGGTAAAGTGTTCTTAAAAAGGTAAAGATAAATGGATCGGGGTAACAAAGATCTATCATACACAGATACTAGGATCTTATGTCTACCTGGTCATGAAGGTAGTCAACCCAATATGTCCTGAGATTCCTACGCAGGAATTCGTGAATTGTGTCATTCACGAGAATCTCGGTAGCCTTAAGGTGAAAGGAAGAAAACTCTATTCTATGACTATAGCAGGAGATCCAAGAGGTGGGACTTATACATGCCGAAGTGGCGAGGATGCCTCAGGAAAGAAGAGAAAGGGAGGTTCAACTATAAAGCTGGAAACACTCCAAACAAAAGGACTTACACTCCGTCTCAGTCGGGGAGCCTTTTAACACCCTAAGTTCACTAGACAAACATCTATATATAAAAGGCATGCTGGGCCAGTCAGGTTGAACAAGCACAGGGGGCTTCTCCTCGGGACATGCAAATATGAATTCAATTATCTAGAGCAGTCATTTAGTATTGTGGAGGACCTATTATATGGCTTGGGTGATATCCTTGCTATGAAAACCATTTAAAATCTTGCTCGAAGGCCGCGCAGGAAAGTAAAAGTGTAATTTTTAAAATTTTGAATATTTTAATCCTAAAAAATCATTTATCTTGAATATTTTATTAGGAACTTTAGAATTTTAAATCCTAAAGAGCATATATTATATTGCGATTCCTAGACAAACCAGAGAAATAAACCAGAAAAATATGCACACATATAGGTATAGGCATGTAATGAAGCAGAATAATAAGCCAAATCAAAATAATAAGAAAGACCGGTGCCGCTAAGTTGGCAACATATCCCAAAAAAGAAAAAGGTAGTCAGAATCTGCATATACATGACCGATCCTAATTTTATAAATCAACATAAAAATACAGAATTAAGATACGGGGCACGAGCATTTGCTCCTGGTTCCCTCCACAAGGTTCCCGCGCCAAACGCCTTGGAACTCGTGCTCATATCTTATTTCTGTAATAAGACTCTCCTAGACTCTAAAAAGTACATGGGAAAAGAAAATACATAATCCTGCATGAAATCAAATTTTAGCAGGCCCACATGCAACGTGTAACGAGCTGTGTCTTATAAGTGTGGGAGTTGAATAACACCTGCAAGCAAAAGGATCAGAAATCATCACAAGCTCCATCATAGTAGTACCTATGTGTGTGCATATAGATGCATGGCTATCTGCAGAAGAACGCCGTAACACACTACCATGCATATGAGGCATGCAGTCATACCAAAACCACAAAGCAAGAAAGATGTCTGTCTAGGGAAAACAATCCAACAAAGAACAATAGGCAGATATCAAAAAAGACTACCTAGCACCCTAGATCATAGCCTAACACACTATCTAACTAAAAGTGTCCTAACGTAGTACCTAAGTGCATGGGGTAAGTCTCTGGCTGTCGTATAACCTTGACGGGGTCGCTACATCGGCCTCGCCCTAAGGATCTAAGGGATCTAGGGCACATTACAAAGAGGGGTGGCATTTAAAAGAGGTGGCCTCACATATGACCTAACTTATATAATTTTAAAAGTAGAACAGATAATACTAAGCAGAAAAATATATATCCATTTTATGCCTTTAAAATAGAGAACCTACAAATGCTGGTATGTGACGCATATGACTCATGTTAGAACCCTTGGATCCTTAGCACGGTCATCCTCATGTCATCCCAATGACTTAAATCACATTGATCACTGGGATCAACCCCACAAGCAATTCTTGTTAAGGCATTGCGAATGATACGGGGTCACTCTCCTAATAAGCAAGACAACCATCGAGGTGAATGGGCAAGCAAACAGTCATGCAAGAAGCCCACATTGTGACCCATCGACTGAAGTACAGGGCAATCACAATGGGGGTGCCCAAAAAGGCAATCACACATCATGCAAATGAATGCAAGGATGCTACATGAAATATGACACAAAAACTGGATGTACCGGTACAACATGCTACCTATAAAGAGAAATTAAACCTGCCCGGGACCAGTGGTGCCATGCAACTAGCACACACCAGTTATAAGTGAGTTTGTATTGAGTAAAATGATACTATAAAAAGTATTCACACTTTACCCAAAAGAAACTCACTGAGCACATATGAAAACATGTAGAATATGCAGCAGACATATGAAAAGTGTATCGAAGTGACAAGGGTGAGTACGTCATGAAGGTAGTGACTCAGAAATTATGGGCATGTCATGTAGGCAGCGGCTAAAAAGATGGGTATGCCAAGAAGGCAGTGACCCAGAGGTGGGCATGTCATGACGACAATGACCCAAACAAACGTTATGTTGAAGAGACAATGACCCGGAAGTGCAGCTTAAGCAAGTGATAATGATCATGAAAATAAATGCACACATGATATGATGCAACATGCAAGCAGACAAGCATACACGTGCACTTACACAACATACAGGTGCACTTACACAACATACAAGGTGATGCAAAAGCATATAAGCATGCAAGTGTTTGATCGACCGGACCGTGGTAGTCAATCAGACCGAAGAAGTGGGTGAATCAATTTAGGGTAACCAATCTAACCCAAAAGGATGGGTGTTCAGCTCGGGACATTCGATTAATTTGAAAAGAGGATCTGAGATTGGTAAAGGGTGGTCGATCAACCCGAAGTGCTCACACAACAAGTAATCACGTGCAAAAATGCAATAAGATGGACCATACACATGCAACACAAAAGCAATGCTTGATGGCACATTGAACTCGTCCTAACGACCTCACGTGGGTACCTAGGGTTGATGCTCTTAGATTTGTGACCTCGCTGCCTCCAACTTTGGTGTGGTTATGTGGAGTGCTTCCCCTTTCATTTCTCATACGAGAAACTCACCACCATTCATAGGGCAGAGTAGCTACAAAACTTTTTTTGCTCTATAAACACTCACGATCTTATATGACAAACTAACTACAAAGCTTTTTCCATCATGTAAGATTGAACTCAACCAACTTCTCCAATGAAAGTTGGGAGCTCTAAAATCGTGGAAATTTAGGATTCCAATCCGGTAAGATTAAGATCTAAGCCTCACAACAGGGAATCACTCAAATTTGGTCAACGATGAGATTCCTAACCTAGGGCTTCTTCTAGGGAAAGCAAAGATCCATCACATAGGCACTTAACTACGTCGGCTCACATAGGTGCACGGACCCCGTGTGGACGATCGAACCCACATGCCATGACCAGACTAAACTTAGGGCTAGCTAAGATTTTCAAGGAATCTCACCGCTGTGATGGTTGCAGACATGTTCTCTTTATGCTGAAGAAGAACCCACGTGTTGAGCCTCTTGTGTCCGTTCTATGCGCCAATGTACTTCGCAGAACATGTATGGAATAACAGAAAGAGCCAATGAGAACAAGAGAGGTATACAAGTACCCAAAATAAACATCATAGCATATGAAAATACGACCGACACTTACCTTTGAAAAAAGGTTGGACGGGAACATGTGAAAGGTCGCAATTGGGTTCCCAAAAACTAAGGCATCACCATAAGAAAAATCTAGAACCCTTCCACCCATTTACATCCATTGTTCCGGGTAGGAGTAGCTCGAAACATAGATTAAAATAGGAAGTTTGTATCTCTACATGCGACAAACTGAGAGGGAGGTGCGGGACCAGCCTCATAGGGTGTTGCCTCAAAGGGGCAAGGATCAGGCAGAGGAATTCTACGCGAAGGAGGTCCAGACAACTGAGGCCGGCTGTAGGAGATGGATGCTGACAATAGAGCTTCCGATGAGAAGAGGCATCAACGAGCTAACCAGATTCATATGAGATGCCAAGAAAAGAGGGGAAAGGGTGCCAGCAAAGAAAACGTCGTAGGAGAGGTGGTACTTGCGGCGGGGGCGACACGGCCGAGCATGTCAGCGAAATTGCGGACCGCAGAAGATAGTTGTGCCATCTTCCTGGCTTAGGGCATCAGGATTTTCATGAAAAAGCCCTAGGGCACGCGATCTTGAGAAAGCGGCTGACGTGCGTGAGTTTAAGTGGAATTTTTCCTTTTTTTAATTATTTTATTAATAAAATTATTAATTATTTAAAATCTCTTGATTCACGCATTTTTTGCACGTTCACAGAACCCCAAGAATATGTGTCATTCCTCGGTAAAATCGACGTTCCAGACGCTCTTGCACAATTCGTTTCGTCACCGGAGTCATCCAAACAAATTCCTCGGTGAATGAGCCAATTTTTGCAAGTTTCGCTTAACGCGGCAAATAATATTTGTCGGTCCAATCTGAGTAGTTTGACGAGCAAAATGTTGACCGACCTTTGCCTAAGCAAAAGCCAAAGCCTAGCAGGATGACCCTGGCTACGTGTCCCTCAACATGCGTCGGAGGGTCCCAATCGGATGTCTTGAGCAACGAGAAACAACATATGCATGAAGCATGACCCTGATGAACTCAAGTAAACATCCCACACATGTGACATAAAAATTCATGCCAATAGTGGTAAAGCCAAAATGTGTTAAACTCATTAACATCTTGATCAATTAGGACATGGGGTGACTTGGCCTAAAAAATCTTAGCTAAGTATTTCCCACCTTTAAAAAATGTTAAACTTAGGAATGATATTACTTTATTTTGCTAATTAGAAGGTGAGTCAATATATGAGGTTTGGGAATGATTTAAGAAACTTCTTTGGAAGAGCCCACATCATTCACTGCCCGATTGGCTAATTATACAGACTTATTACATTAGTTTAGTAGGATCCCTAAGATCTATTATAGATGTTGTCACTGGTGGTTTGCTTATGTCCAAGCCATTTGATAAGGCTTATTCTTTGATTGAAGAGATGACCACTAATAATTTTCACTAGTCCTCTGAAAGAGTAACCTTTGGAAGGTAGCTAGTGTACATGACATAAATGTGCTTTTGATTCCAACTTCTCAGGTAGCAACTATATCTAAGAAGGCAGACCAATTCAGAATGAACCATCCTCAAGTATCTCTAGTAATTGAGAAAATTTCATTTGAACAAATGATTGATTTTAACACTTCATCATTTAAAACTTTAAATCTGATTAACAATAGACCTAAAAACCCTTATTCTAATTTCTATAACCTAGGTTGAAAGAACCATTCTAACTTTAACTTGAACAACAAATCTGGTGGGGAAAATTAACAATGGGGAAATAACCAGGCAAATTTTTTTAGGAAATTGGAATAAAGTTAGTACCAACTATAGACCTTCTTATCCTCTAGGATTTAACTCTCACCCCCAATTCGAGAAAAAGAAGTTGTCTTGGAAGGAGGTTGTATTGCAGATGGGGAATCAATTGTAAAGTCAAGATGCAACTATAAGGAACATAAAAAACCATCTTGGACGGATTGCTAATTTATTGAGCAATCGACCCCAAGAAACTCTTCCTAGAAATACTGAGATTAACCATAAGGAGAAGAATAGTGAGCATGTGGAACCTATCCAATTAAAGAGTGGAAGAGAGTTGGAGGATGTAATTCAGAAAGATTTTGAAAGTGAAAAGGAGGCTACAAAACCTGAAAAACCTTTAGAAAATGTTTTCAAAGACTTAGAGAAACTTGTCTCTACAACTTAGATTAACTTACAAAAACCATCAACTTCATTTCCTCAAAGAATTCAACAATAAAAACTGGATCAACAATTTTAACAATTTTTGGAACTATTTAAGAAGCTGACTATTAATATTCCTTTTGTTGAGGCTCTGAGGCAAATGCCCAGTTATGTAAAGTTCATGAAAGACATCCTTAACAAGAAGAGGAAGTTTGGAGATTATGAGATAGTTGCAGTTAGTGAAGAGTGTAGCACTATAATTTAGAAGAAGCATCCTTATAAACTTAAGGATTTTGGGATCTTTACTATCTTTTGTGCAATATGAGAAAGATTTTAAAAAAAATATTTATGTGGTTTTGGAGCAGGTATAAATCTTATGTCATTGTCTATCCTCAGAAGGTTAGGATTAGGAGAAGTGTCTCTACTACTCTAACTCCTTAGCTAGTTGATCGATCGATCACTTATCCAAAGAGGGTTATAAAAGAAGACTTAGTTAAGGTGGATAAGTTTATCTTCCTTGCTGATTTCATTGTGTTGAATATAGAGGAAGATAAAGAAATTTCCATAAATTTTCATAGTTTTTAGGTAGACCTTTCTTAGCCACTAGACGAGCTATGATAGATGTGCAAAAGGTGAATTAATTATGACGCTAAATGATCATGAAATTACATTCAATTTCTTAAAATCTATGAAGCATCCTTCTAAAGGAAATGAAGATGTGTGTTTTCGGATGGACTTAATTGATTATTTTTTGTAGTAGTCATAGTCATTTCTGAGAAAGTAATAAAGATAAATTTGTAGAGCCAAATTTGGATGAAGAGGTTACAGAGCGAGATGAATAAATTCTATTGATTACAATGATTTAAAAATTTGTTCAGGAGACGTTTAAGATTTTAGATATGATAAAAATTAGTAAACCTCTTATTCCTTCTCTTGAGGAGTCCCCTGAACTTGAAATGAAGGAGCTTCCCACATACTTAAAGTATGCTTACTTGGGAAAGTCATCTACATAGCCAGTTATCATATCCTCAGATTTGACCCATTCACAAGAGGACAAATTAATAAATATTCTGAGGAATTATAAGATTTCTTTTGGATGAACCTTAGCAGATATAAATGAGATTAGTCCCTTTATTGGTATGCATAGGATCCTGATGGAAGATAATCATAAACCCAAACAGATCCTTAAAGAAGATTAAATCTAATTATGAAAGAAGTAGTTAAAAAAGAAATAATGAAATGGTTAGATGTAGGTATTACCTATCATATATCAGATAATGCTTAGGTTATTCCTATTCACCGTGTTACTAAGAAAGGTGAGTTACGATGACTGTTAGTGAATAAAATGAATTAATTCCATTAGACATGTCACTGGATGGCATATATGTATATATTATAGAAAATTAAATTCTGCCACAAAGAAAGACTACTTTCCTTTACCCTTTTTGGATCAGATGTTAGATAGTTGGCCATCCATGTTGCTTCTTAGATGAAAATTAGTTAAAGTTTATCTTTTTGGTGCAATTAAGATTAAATATCTAGGGAATGGTAGAGTATTTAAAGTGAATAGTTAGAGATTTAAACTCTACTTAAGAGGTGAGAGACCATTGATAAATAAGGTCTTAATGTTGGGTCAACCTAAGTAGATATTTGAATCTGTCGGGCCGATAACGTTAAACCAAGCGCTTATTGGGAGGCAATCCAAGTTTATATTTTTTTTAGTATGTTGTATTTGTTGTTTTTTGTGGTGTGGATTGTTGATATTTGTGTGTTGATATTTAGCTTTGTGAGTGTTTTGATTTGATTAGGATTGTGTGGAGTGAGGGAGGCAAATCCTTAGTCTTCTCATTGTGACTGGACTTTAGTAAGTTCTCTGGAACTAGAAGGATCAACTATATCCTCTACACCTTAGTTCTCAATTGAATTTAAGGATTTATCAGAGGCATGTTGTGTTTGGACATAAGACTGGTCCATCTCAGTTCTCCACTACCTATTCTGATCCTACTCCTATCATGTTGGTTCAGTAGACAAGCTATCTTAGAAGCTTGTGGATGATCTTTTTATTAAACTGTTAGTGATGCATACTTTATTGGACAGTAGTACTTAGGTTTGGTAACACATAAGCCAATAGTAAAAGTGCTATTTGGACCTAAATATATTTACAAAAATATTTATAAGCATTTGACCGTTGAATAAAAATTTATTTTCTTGGAGATGAGGAAGTGGAAAGGGAGATGTGATGAGAAGGAGGATAAGTGGCCCTCATTTATCTTTAGTGTTTATGTGTTTATTGGTGTGATGAAGGACTTGGGAAGGATCAAAAATTGAATTTAAAAGACCAAGACCAAATTTCGCTCGAGCACATTGGCCCCATGCCTTTGGCACCAAAGTGTCAGGAGCTAATTTTTCACTTAGACACCAATATAAACCTGTGCCAATGCACCACACTAAAAGTAATGGTTCTTCCTTCTTCTGTGATTGAGAGGCGATACTTAGGGTTCTTCCTTCCATTCCATTTTTGATCGATTCCTAAATATTTGGAGAGTAGAAACCACTTACCTAAGGTAAATTTCCACTCCTCTTGCATTTCTTTTCTTCATCCAGAGAACTTTTTGGGTTTTTGAAGGATTGTGAAGAAGGGGGAATTTTGTGGGTTGATTTTGATTAAGCCCATAACAAGCATCTAGTATGCATCTACATTATTCCTTCACCTCATTTCATTGCATTGTTATTATTATACTTTTTCTATGTGATATGCATATATGTAAGACATGACTGTGGGGATTGATGTTCTTGTTAGAAAACCAGATGTGTTATGCCAAAATCGAAAAGAATTGATGGAATTTTTTATGAGATGCAAAAAAAAAAAATCAAATAATAAAACCATTCTAAGGCTGGAACAAACCGAATTATAGGTAGAACCTGGCGGTAAAATGGATAGATGGAGGTAAACCTTGACCCAATGCTCAATGCAAACAAGAACGTTGGTATAAGACCGTCACCCTATGCTTGACGTGAGGAAAGAACTTTGGTACAATGGAAGACGCCACAAACGGGGTGGAAATCTGCTTGATAAGTTGAGAAAGAACTCCTTAGGCGATAACCTAGAGTTCTGTTGGAATCCTAAGGAAACTGTGGGAGACAACCCAAATGTAAGTTTTTTTTGGTAAGAATCAAAAGTCCCTTTCTCATTTGAAGTAAGGCCTATATATAGGCTAAAGCTTACAAGCAAACAAAAGAAAAGATAAAATATCTTCTAAAATAATGAAAAACTACATCAACTTGGCATGCAAGCCATTATTAAACTGCAATAAGAAATACAAAATATTCAGCAATAATAATATAACTTCTTTACCTTTGGGCTTGGAATAAGTGGACAAATCTTTGTGGCTCTTTCTCCTTAGATCCCCATGAATTGGCTTGAGTTCAAGCCTCCTAAACTAATTCATTAAGAACTTCTTTCACCCTCTTTACACGACATCTACTAATTGGCCCACATGGAACTTGAATTAAATCTTCTCTTGAAGTCGTGTCATTGCCATCCATGCTATCATTTGCATCATTCCCCTCCTCTTGAAAAGGATTTGTCCTCAAATCAGTGTCTGCATCAAAAGGACTTAAATCAGTAACATTGAAAGTGACACTCACATTATACTTACCTGGTAGATCCAGCTTGTAGGCATTGTCATTGATACACTCAAGTACTTGGAAAGGACCATCTCCTCTTGGAAGTAGTTTGGAATGCCTTTGTTCCGGAAATCTTTCTTTTCTCATGTGTAACTAGACCCAATCTCTAGGTTCAAAGATCATTTTGTGTCACCCCTTGTTGGCATGTTTTTCATATTTCTTTGTTCTTTGTTCAATATTCAGTCGTGCCTTCTCTTGTATCTGCTTTACAAAATCAACATTTTTCCTACCATCCAAGTTAACATGCTCAGAAATAGGTAATGGAATTAAATCAAATGGAGTTAAAGGATTAAAACCATAAAAAATTTGAAAAGGTTAAAAAATAGTAGCTGAATGAACAACCATACTATAAGCAAACTCAACATGTGGTAAACAATCTTCCCATGTTTTGATATTTTTCTTTATGATTGTCCTTAAAAAATTAGACAAATTCCTATTTACAACTTTAGTTTAACCATCAGTTTGTGGGTGACAAGTAGTAGAAAACAACAATTTGGTTCCTAACTTACACCACAAGGTTTTCCAAAAGTAACTCAAGAACTTAGGATCTCTATCAGAAACAATTGTTCTAGGCATACCATGTAATCTTATAATCTCCCTAAAGGACAAATCTGCAATATTAGAAGCATCATCAGTTTTGTGACATGGAATAAAATTTGCCATTTTGGAAAATCGATCCACCACCACAAAAAGTAAATCTCTACCATGTTTAGTCCTAGGCAAATCTAGCACAAAGTCCATAGAAATATCAATCCGAGGTGCATTAGGAATTAGTAAAGGAGTATACAAACTGTTGGGTTACACTTGAGATTTAGCTTGTCGACATGTGACACACCTACCACAAATCCTCTCGACATCCTGCCTCATGTGTGGCCAATAGAAGTGTTCCTACAAAACAACTAGTCTTTGCAACTCCAAAATGTCCCATTAATCCTCCTCCATGAGATTCATGTACAAGCAATTCTCGCAAAGAACTTGTAGGCACACATAACTTATTTTCTCGAAATAGAAATCCATCATGTTTAAGGAATTTACCGCAAGTAGTTTTATCACAAGCTTGATATTCATTACAAAAGTCAACATCATCAAGGTATAAATCTTTAATATGTTCAAAATCAAGTAACTTTGCATCAAGAGTAGATAGTAATGCATACCTTCGAGAAAGAGCATCAGCAACCACATTTTCCTTACCTTGCTTGTATCGAATGACATAAGGAAATTTCTCAATGAACTCCACCCAACGAACATGCCTTTTGTTTAGCTTGTGTTGACCATTCAAGTGCTTCAAGTACTCATGATCAGTGTGAATCATGAACTCCTTAGGCCAAAGGTAGTGCTGCCAAGTTTCCAAGGCTCTAACCAATGCATACATCTCCTTGTCATAAGTTGGATAGTTTAAGGTGGCCCCACTAAACTTTTTGCTGAAATAAGCAATTGGTCTTTGCTCCTGCATAAGAACAGCACCTATGCCAATACCTGAAGCATCACATTCAATTTCAAATGTTTTAGAAAAATCAGGTAAAGTCAAAACAGGGGTGTGGGTAAGTTTTTCCTTGATAAATTGAAATGTCTTTTCCTGCACTTCTCCCCACTTGAACCTAACGTTCTTCTTGATTAATTCAATGAGTGGTGAAGCTATGCTACTAAATTCTTTCACAAACTGTCAGTAGAAACTAGCAAATCCATGAAAACTACGAACATTACTTATATTAGCGGGACTAGGCCACTCAAGTATAGCACACACCTTTTCTTCATCAACCTGTATACCCTGCATACTCAAAACAAATCCTAAGAAACAAAATTTATTGGTGCAAAAGGTACACTTTTCCAAGTTACCAAATAAGTTTTCTTTTCTCAAAAGATCTAAAACAAGTTTTAAATGTTCAACATGATCCTTCAAGTTTTTGCTATAGATAGATCAGAAGAATATTATCGAAATAGACCACAACAAATTTTCCAATAAAAAACTTGCAAAACATGATTCATTAGTCTCATGAAAGTACTAGGTGCATTAGTCAAACCAAAAGGCATAACTAACCATTCATACAAACCATATTTTGTCTTAAAAGCAGTTTTCCACTCATTGCCTTCTTTCATCCTAATCTGATGATATCCACTTTTTAAATCAATCTTAGAAAACACACAAGATCCATGTAACTCGTCTAGCATATCATCTAAGCGAGGAATAGGGTGTCTATACCTTACCATAATATTTTTGATGGCTCGACAATCCACGCACATTCTCCAAGACCCATCCTTCTTAGGAACTAGAATTAACGGAATAACACATGGACTCATGCTCTCTCTCACATACCCCTTCTCTATTGGTTCCCTAACCTGCCTTTGTAACTCTTTTGTCTCCTCAGAATTGCTTCTATAGGCTGGATGGTTTGGAATGGTGGCTCCTAGTATAAAATCAATTTGATGCTCAATCCCTCGAATGGGTGGTAAACCATGTGAAATATCCTCAGGAAAGACATCCTCAAACTCTTGCAAAAGAGAAACAATAGAACTGGGCAAAGTATTGTCACATTCATTAGTGTTTAAGAATGTTTCTTTGTAAAGAAGTACAATCATTGGTTGGCTTAAAAATAATGCTCTCTTGATCTCACTTGCCTTTACATAAAAATTATTTTGTTTTCTTTCGTCTTTTCTCTTAATGGCTGCTTGTTCCATTTCTTCTTTTTTCTCATTTGGGTCAACCTCTTTATGTTGATCACTCCTTTTCGTTTGACAATAATCATTTTGCAATCTCACTTGATCCTCGTAGACCTCCTTTGGTTTCATTAACACAAGAGTAATAATTCTATCATTGACTTCAAATGAGTACATTGAAACTATCATGTTTAACTCGTTTGTCAAATTGCCATGGTCGGCCTAGTAATAAATGGCCTGCTTGCATTTGTACTACATCACACAAGAATTCATTTTCATATTTTTCAATGCAGAATGAGACCAAAACCTGCTTGTTCACCTTTACCTCGCCACTATCATTAAACCATTGCAACTTGTAAGGCTGGGAATGCTTGATGGTTGATAGTCCTAGTTTTTCAACCAAAATAGTGATAGCAGCATTAGTACAACTTCCTCCATCAATGATCACACTACATACCTTGTTTTGTACATGGCACCTAGTGTGAAAAATGTTTTCTCTTTGAATTCCCTCATCAACCTTGGTCTGCACACTTAAAGCCTTTTTGTGACTAACAATTCTCCTGTGATCACATATTCTTCACATTCAATTTCCTCTATTGGTGGTATAGAGTCAATTTCTAATTCTTCATCAGTCTCTATCTCTCCATTATCCCTTATCACCATGATTCTTTTGTTAGGACATTGGTTGGCTATAATGACTATGACCCCTACCTTGACATTTAAAACATTTAATGTCCCGATTTCTAGAAGTGGACGGGTCAATTTTTCCTTAAGTTCCTTGGTTGATTGTCTCTTATCTTGGCTCGGGTTTGAACTTTGCAATTGGTTTGTCCTCTTTTTTCTAAAAATTTGGCTTGCATGAAGATCCCACACTAGTTGATAATGTGGGCCACCCCTCCTCTTGAGTTGTTGCTCTACCTTGATGAACACATGTAACATGTCCTCCAACTCCACATAATGTTGCATTCCCACTCTATCTTGGATTTATGGGTTTAAACCATTTAAGAATCTAGCCATAGTAGCTTCTCGGTCCTCTTCTACATTAGCTCGAATTATAGCAATCTCCATCTCCTAATAGTAATCTTCCATACTTGATTGCCTTGCCTAAGCTTTTGTAACTTTTGATACAACTCTCGATAGTAATGGCTTGGCACAAATTTCTTCCAAAATCGCTTCCCCATAACAACTTTCATTTCTTCCCATGTTTCTATGGGGCGTTTCGATTTCTCCTCCTACTCAACATTAATTGATCCCACCAAACAAAAGCATAATTAGTAAATTCAATGGCGACCAATTTCACCTTCTTTATTTCAGAATAGTTCTGGCAGTTGAACACTAATTCCATCTTATTCTCCCATTCAAGGTAGACTTCAGGATTGTTTTTGCCTTGAAAGGAAGGAATGTGCATCTTAATACCTGCCAAGCTGTTATCGTTTCTATTCCTAATGTCTCTAGCTTGTCCACCATAGCGCCTCCTCTCAACAAATAAATCTCTATCGTTCTCTTCATCAAATCTAGCCTCATAATATTCTTCATCCTCCTCTCTTACTCCTCTTGATGGAACTCTCTCCCTTTGCCTATTGAAAATATTTCGTGGTTGTCTTTGTTGGATTCTTCCCTCTACCCGTTCCAATCTTTCATGAATTTGCTCTAACTCAGCCCTCATCATTCTTCTCATCTCCCCCACCAATGCTTGAAATTGGAGATTAGGAACGGTGGTTTGCCTGTCCTCTTCTTCAAAATTCATTTGGGACATGATTGCGGACTTACAATGAAGGTAGGTAAGCAAGAACTCAAAATTAACAACTCAAATCAAATTCTAAATCACAAAAAAGAAAAAAAATCAAATGCTGAACAAAACATTGGGATGATAATAATGAAATATGAATTTTGATATATTGAATCAAAAAAAGCACTACTAAACTGATTTGGACAATCATATCAAGAACAACAAGAATATCAACAAAGAAATAAAAATAACATGATCACATCAAGATGATTTGTATTTCAAGAAACAACAATAACAAGAATGAAAATAAAAAGTTCACATCAAGAACAACATTTATCATAAACAATATCAAGAACAAGATGATTTGAACAATAAAATGAACATTGATTCAGACAATTTGGATAATAAATAGAACAACTGATATGAATAATAACGAGGACAATCACATGAGCAATAATGATGTGAACATTAACAAGAACACAAATATGAATTACTATGAGAGCGGCTAATTGAACAATTAATTACGAAATAAATTACAGATTGGATTACTTAGTAAAAATAGGACATAGACAAAAAATTGGACATAAGAAACAAGAAAATAACTAATCTCATTAATTACCTAAAAAAAAGAAACATCCAACAAGAACACAAAAGCCCAATAATAAAATTATGTGTTCAAGAGCCATGAGGCTCTGATACCAAACTGATGTGCATATACGCAAGACAGGACCTTGGGGTTTGATGTTCTTATTAGAAAACTGGATGTGCTATGCCAAAACCGAAAAAGAATTGAAGGAAATTTTTTTGAGATGCAAAAAAAAAAAAGCCAAACAATAAAACCGTTCCAAGGCTGGAACAAATTGAATTATAGGTAGAACCTGGCGGTTATAGGTAGAACCTGGCGGTAAAATGGATGGTTGGAGGTAAACCTTGACCCAATTCTCAAAGCAAACAAGAACGTTGGTATAAGACCGTCACCCTATGCTTGACGTGATAATGGAACACGCCACAAATGGGGTGGAAATCCGCTTGATAAGTCGAGAAAGAACTCCTTAGGCAATGGAATAGAATTCCATTGGATTCCTAAAGAAACCATGGGAGACAACCCAAATGCAAGTTTTTTTTGGCAAGAATCAAAAGTCCCTTTCTCATTTGAAGTAAGGCCTATATATAGGCTAAAGCTTACAAACAAACAAAAGAGAAGATAAAATATCTCCTAAAACAAATGAAAAACTACATCAAGTTGGCATGCAAGTCATTATTTAACCACAATAATGAATCAATAATAATATAACTCTTTTATCCTTGGGCTTGAAATAAGTTGACAAATCTTTGTGGCTCTTTCTCCTTAGATCCCCATGAATTAATTGGCTTGAGTTTAAGCCTCCTGGACTAATCCATTAAGAGCTTCTTTCACCCTCTTTGCACGGCATCGAGTAATTGGCCAGCATGGATCTTGAATTAAATCTTCTCTTGAAGTTGTGTCATTGCCATCCATGCTATCATTTGCATCACTATGTCCTCTAAAACTAAAGTTGGAAAATCTAATTATTTTTATGATAAGAAGAAGTTTGCAGCTCCAAAGCTCAAGAGCGATACAATGACTTCTTAGTGTCTAAGACGTTGATTGCGGAAAGGGGTTTCATTAGTCCCGGGGGTGTTGTAGAAGCTATAATTGTTAGGTGGAACTGGGACACTTTTTGCTACGCAACTTACATAATAGTGATTTCTATAGTGAGAGAGTTCTATTCAAACCTTCCTAAAGCATCTCCTGATTCGATATATGTGAGGGAGAAGCAAGTGGCTCTCCCCTTCGCACATTAATGCGTTGTTTAATTGGGGGATGTCCCAGGAAGTTTCTACTCCAGCTTTATCCATATTGATTTTGAACTTGATTAAATCATTAAATTTTTTACCAATGGGAGAGGGCTGTGGAAGGTGAGGAATGGCCAAAAGATAACTATTTTTTCATCTAAAATTAAATGCTCCTTCTAAGACTTGACATTACTTTATTTCTGCCAAGATTTTACCCTCTATCAATTTGAGTGAGTTCTCTCATTCAAACCATGAAATCTATAGACATAAGAGCTTTGATTTATCACTCCATCATCAATGCTATAATGGGAAGATTCACACTAGGGTTAGGTTACCCTTCTACTATCTTCACCCTTTATCAGCATTCTGGTGTCACATTTGAGGGAGAAGGGAGGAGTAGCTTCATCTTTTGAAACTCATTTCTAAGGTTAATGTGAATTTATATGATAAACATGTTGTTTTTTGGCACAAAGCGAGTTCTTCTCAGGCTCCTTCCTTTTCTCATCCTTATACTTCCTATTCTCAGCCTAGACCCTCTACTAGCATGGCCTCAATGTCAGAGCGATTGAAGACTGTGGAGGATGACATCTCTATTATTTACATAGAAGTCTATGATATTTTTGATCATTTGGCACATTTGGACTAGCAAAATAAATGCCAATATGATCATGATGTTTTTTTCATGCTGCTCAAGTGGAGATGCATAGAAGGAGTTGGTGGATTGGCAGGGACAACTCAGTGAAGTTTTCAGTTTGTCTACCTTACCAGATATACGAGCATAACATGGATAGATTCAGAGAAAGAAGGCTCTGACGTAGTGGATAAATAGAATGAAGATTAGTTTATTCTTGTTTTGATGTGGATGTGTTAGATGTTATTTTCCTATTACTGCTGCTGCTAATTGCTGCTGATATATTTTCATTTATTTGTTTCTGATGTATTGGACACTATGTTTATTTTTATTATGTTGTTATTGTTCTCTCTCAATTAGTTTTTTTATTGCTCTAGATTAGTGTTTGTATCTACCTGTTGGAATATTGTGAAATCTTTCAGGTTTAATTTCATTTATTTTCTTCTTACTCTATTTAGTGGTAATTTAGTTGCTATTGCATACTTTTTCTTTCCTGTTATGTTTGTTAATTTTGTTGATAGTCAAATGTGGTAAATGTATTTATGCACTATTTTCTCCCCTTATATTCATGTTTTACACTGTTTAATATAGTAAAAATTAAGTTTAGGGGAGGGGAGAAATTTTTTTAAAAAAATAAGTTTATTTGTCCTCAATAACATACATTAAATTGTTATTATTTAAAAGGAATTGGGGTATGTGGTGTAATTTTAAAGTATTACAATTTTGAGGAAAGAAAACATAATACCTTTATTTTAATTTTTATGTAGTGTTAGGTTAACTTGTAGTTTAGCATGTAGAAAAATGGTTTCACTTTTTATTTTTGCAAAGAGTTATATTATTGTTTAACTAGGTATCCTTAGATATATAATTCATAAGTATTAAGCCTCTATTCAGTCATAGTTTAAATTATTACATATTAAAGTGAAGGAGTTTGGTAGGCATCACTTTAGGGAGTTGATAGTGGAATTCTAAACCATTAAATTCTATCCAGGTATGGTAATCCCCCTAAAAATAATGCTAAGGATTGAAATATACATCCTTAAGTAAGAAAAAGAAAAGTGATTAAAAGAAAAATATTGAGTGGAGAGAAGCTTCAGGAGATGTCTAATCAATAATTGGTTTCACTAGATTTTTTTTAAAGTTGAAGCGTTATTACATTCCTAAGCTTATGTGTAATAAATGTATTTGTTTTTTTTTTTTTTAAATGTAGTTTTTAAATTCTATTTTTTCACCATTTAAGTTACATTAGTTAACATTTATTAACTTTTTTAAATGAGAGGTTTACTTTTACGCTAGGGCTAGACTTGTTTTCCAGAATTAATTTAATTTTTTGTTATGAGTTTTCTTGATGTAAAGTTGCTGATAATTTTATTTAAACCCACTTTCTCAAATTAAGAGATTTGGTTTTAAAATTTTAGTTTACTTGAGGACAAGTAATATTTAAGTTTTTGTGATTTTGATGTGTAGAAAATTATGCTTAATTACATTTATATTTTGTACATTTTTTTGAACAAAATTGCACTTTAAAGAAGGTATTTTTATATTTTTTTTGTTAATACAATGGGTAGTAGAAGTGGAACAAAGTGGAGAAGAAATGGAGCGAAGTGAAGATAATATGGAGCAATTGGAGATTCAAGAGACTGGCACCTAGACGTTGGGCGTGAAGGTGCTCTTACCAAGCGCCTTGGCGCCACTTACTTAGGTGCTTAGGCGCTAGTATACAACTGAGCATATAGAGACACTGGTACTTAGAAGCCAGTCCAGTGACGCCTAGGCACCAGTAACTATTGGGTAGTTTTTCAACAGCTTCTCCCCATGACGTGGGGATTTATTTGGCATATTAAAAGCAGTTCTTAATGGAGAATTAGGGAGAATCTTTTTTGTGGAGAAGAAGGAGAGAAAGGTAGAGTTTTGTTGCTGAGGAGAATTAGGATTTTACTGGGTTTGGTGAGATTTGAGAGGTGTATTGTATGGAGAATATTCAACACAACAGTAAGGGTCTAGATAGATCCTATAAGAGCATTTTCAGGGCATTGTAAAGTGGAAGAAGTTAAGTATTGTGCATTTTTTTTACTGTACTTTTGTAAAACACAATTACCTAGTGGATTTGTTTTATGTTAAAGTTGTTTTGTGGTGTTTTTTCTATGCTTTGAGAGTAGTCTTTTTATCTTCCTCTTGTAATGATTATGTTAGTTTTTTAGGAATAGCAGAATGCTTTTAAATTTTGTTTTCAATCTTTAATGTGATGAGTACGCTTCATTTACTTTTCATTCTGACCAAGTGATTAGTTAAAATATGTTGTGATTCATAATGACTTTGGAGGCTTATGGAAGAATGATTAGAATATTCGCGTTGAACTATAGGGTATGAAGCAATACTAAATTATAAGTAGATGCAAATAGATAGAAAAATAATCTTTGGTGGGTTCAAATCAATGTTTAAGGAATTAAAACATGTTTAACAAAACTTCTGTATGCACTTTTGGATAGGCTAAAAAAGAGAGTTGCTCCTATTTGTCACTAGCCACAATTACAATTTAAGGTATTCATTTTCTTACATAGTACTTATATCATTGCAAGGGAGGGTACTATTATATCTTGATTGTCACCAATTGAAATAAATTTAGTACGATTTCTATAGGAGTAAACCTTCAATTGTAGTTTTTAATTTTGTATAACTAGTTAGTACAACATAAAACCAACATTAATTCCAGGCTAAGTCTAATTTTAGCAGGTTAGAAGTTCTCCTATGTCTAACTACCTCTCTCCTTGTGGGATCAACATTTCAGACTCAAAATTTGATATTACTGATATAATACATACACTTGTGTGAGACCACTACACTTAGAATTAGGGTGTCTCAAGATTTTATCACCACTTTAGGACGTGTCTGCCCATCAAGGTGCTCAATTTGACTATAGGAATGACAAATTTGGAATCCATTTAATGTTCCATTTAGCCACTAAAATTTTACAAAAGTAGTTGAACATCTTGATTCAGGATTTATTTGACTTGGATTGAAACAATTTTGGTGTTATTGTATTCTTTTCATCGAGTTGGTCAGTTTGACAGTAAGTTTGCTAAATCGGAGTTCTAGATAATTTTAATTTGATTTTAAAGGTTTTTTGCCAATAAAATGACTTAAGATTTGTATCATGCCTCGATATCTGTCTTTTATGATGAAAATTTAGCATATTAACTAGCCCAATTTTGGAGATAGATTAATTTTGTCATATGAAAATATAAAAAAATTAAGTGTCTTTTTTTATTATTTTTATTGGTTTGTGGTGGATTGCTACCAAAGACAAAGGCAAACAGTGGCAGAGCTGAAGACGGTGGTGACAGTAGAGGTTAGTGATGGTGGCGGCCGAAGGTGGTGGCCTGAGGCAGAGGCCTGTGGTGGTGGAGCTGGGCGTGGTTGGCGGTTAAGACCAGTAGCAGAGGTGGCAACACCTGGATACTGAAACAATAACGAATTGAGGATGATGCCGACAAAAACAAGAGGAGTCCGGTTGGGGTGGCCAGAGGAGGACATTAGTGGTAGTGGTTGGAGGTGGAGGCTGGTAACAGTGGTGACCTAAGTTTTGTGGTGGAGAGGAGGCGGAGGTCTATGGTAGAGGTCAACGACATCGGGGGTTGATCAAGTCTGCTATGGGTTGGATCAGGCTAGTCAAACCTCTGATCGGTTAGTGGGGGTGATTCGGTGGATGGTGGATGGCTGCATCAACATTTGGGAGACATGGGTTTCAACAACATTAGAACATGCAAACTATGTGATTTTATGCAGATCACTCCGTACAACTATTTAATTGTGTGAAATCAGATGACTGCTTGAGTTGCTGCGGGAAAACTTGGATTTTGGCTATTATTTACAATTTTTTAGATTTTTTGGTCCTATAAAAAGGATAAAAATAAGGATTTTCCTACATGTTGTTGTGTGATCATCAAAACTCCCTTTAACATTATTTTGCCCACCTAGAATCTCCCAATTTATTTTTGTGTGAACAATGGAATTTCCTTTTGTGTTGTTGTTGCCCACCTCAAGGTCTCCTAGCTTGCTTTTATGTGATCGATGGAGCTACCTTTTGCATTGTTATTGTCCAACTCAAAGTCTCTTAGTTTTTTTTTTTTTTGATAAAATAGAGCTCCCTTTTGGGTTATTATGCCCACCTCGGAGTCTCCAAAATTATTTTTGTGCAATTAACAAAGCTCACTTGATCTACTATTGTGCTACCTTTTGTGTTGTCATGCATCTCCAGAGTCACTTGGCCTATTATTGTGCCATCAACAGAGATTCTTTCTTATGTTATTCCATTGTATTATCTCGTAATACTATTGTTCTTTTTAGAGGTGTATTTATATGTTGCTAGTGCATTTTTTATAGGAGATTTTTTCATGCTTCAAGATGTGAACATCTAAGGAATTCAGTCCCCCTAAAAATTAGTAGAAATACCAGAATTCTGAGAAGGAGATGCTAATATCATTGAAGATGAGCAACCCCTTTTTTCATTTGCCTGGAGTAATGAGCTTGCAAAGATCGACCACATCCTTAATAAGCATATGAATGTGAATAACTCTTGTATAGTACACATATTATTGTTGGTAAATTAATTATTGAAGTGCAGAGATAAGATATCATCAATGATAGTTTTCTTTCTTAGCAACACCGAGAATTGATGGATACTTGAGAAGAACAAAGGGTGGCATGGGCAAACCTCGAACAAAACACAAAGACTTTGTAGGCTTTTAAAAAAAAGGTTGTTGACTACTAAAGAGGATAATATAAAGTTGGGATCCTAACACATAAGAATAAAGTTCCACTGACACTTTTAACAAAGTTTTTACTGATTGTATCATTGGACTGTAGCTAATCTCAAGGGCATGTCTTTCATCCATAAGTGTAATGACCCCCCTTTGGATTGGAAAAGGGATACAACATAAAGGCTTACAAGAACACATTGCTAATGAAGATAAGATTTTATCGTAGATTAGTACTTTTTGTCTATACGCTTGTATTGGTTGCTTTATTTTGCTAACTTTTTGTAGATTTTGTACTAATATGTGTTGGTCTTTGTAGTTTTTTCTACTTTGATGTGTGTTGGTTCATTCAACTCTTTATCTGCTTGATGCAACTCTTTATACCTTGTTAAAGTGTATATTTTTTACCTCATATTATGCTTGTTAAGTGTCGCTTCATTATTTGTATCGCAGTACATTCTTAGATTGAAAAATTGTATGGAGTGTTAAGAGCTACCAAAACTTTTTGAAGTTAAACAATGTCAAACCATCACAGGTTATGTTACCAGTGAAAAGAAATTTCTAGTTAGGGATGCACAACTTATTCTAGGTTTTTAGTCGAAGCTCGTACTCGAAAATCATAACATGTAATGGATGTAGTTGATATACTTGGAAATGATCGACGATGTTTACCTGTTATGGGCAAAGATGATTGAAATTAACAAGAAATTTTGACTTTTCTAAAGTTGTTAGTCGAAGCTTCTGCTTGATGATTATAATCTATTATGGAAACGATCGAAGGGAAATTCAACAAGGATTGTTTACCTATCTAAGGTTATTATTTAAAGCTTATGCTTGAAAATTGTAGCTTGTGATGGAAGAGGTTGAATCAAGTCTCCCTGTAACTTATTAAGCCTAGAATGAGGTGTCATAGATGCTTTATATTTCTTGAGACTATGACATAGGTTGAGACGGGCCTTACCTTTTTCATGGCAATATAGTTGTGACCATATTTTCTAACTTCTATATTATTACTTTTGAATTTTTTATCCTATGATGGGGGTGTTTTCCACGAGCTTATAAAACATCACATGTATCAAATTTTGAAGAGATCCGCTTCTGACCAAGTTTAGGAAGAAATCGAGATGGCGGGGGAGATGAGGGAGCGGCCTTTGTGATGAAAGTTTCCTCCTAGTCTAGAATGGATTTTTGAAAATTTCATGACTTGATGAAATGTGAGATGAGTATACCATCATAGTCGTGCTTGAAATGTTAACGTGAATTACATTTCGAGATCACGAAGAAGGTTTCCTCTTGAACTTGAAGTAGTTTTCATAGACTTTGTGTATGAATAAGATGTGAAATTACTATCCCACCACAATCATGCCTAAGATGTTAACATTAAAGAAATTTTGAGATCGAAGTGATGTAAAAAAGCAGGGGCTTAGCATCTCAGACTTCAGGATTGTGTTGAATGGGAGTTCTTTTCCCACAGATGACGCCAAAATGATGTGTGCCAAAAGATTCATGGTAATAAAGTAATAAATTAGTGTCTCAACATAGTATAATTTCAAGCACACACAAATAAAATAAATGTATAAAGGGGAGATAACACGGTTTTTTCATGGAAAACCCTAAAAATTGAAAAAAAAAACATGTGGCCTAGCCCAGTCAAAGTAATCCACTATATAATTATGATTACATATGCTAACACGTTTTTTTTTAAATAAGGAAGATGGAATTACAATGTTAATGTACAATTATATTTCATCAATATTAGGTGTAACGAGTTGCAAAAGTGATAGTCGGTATTATGAAGGTAGTAGCCTACCATGAATGTTGTTGACGATGGCTATATTTTAGTTGTAGATGTCAAAGATGAAATTCATGGTAGTAATTGACCATGAAGGCCATACATGGTTTCTTGAAGAGCATCAATTTCCTACAATGGTTGTGGTAGGGAAGTGTGGGATTTGTGAGTCACGTAGGTCATAGTCGATCACATAAGTCATAGTGGTGAGTTGAGATAATGTCCATAGGTAATAATTAATGACATAGGCTATAGTGGTGAGCTGTGATATTGTCTGTAGGCCACTGAGGTGAAAGTTTGGAGCTACTATTATGTTTGTAGGCCATTCATGCATGCATATTTTGTTTCTCTTGTAAATTTTAGGCTTTGAAATTAATGTTGTTCATGAAGTGTAATACATATATGATAACTATGTATTTTATTCCATGATGCTTTATGTGATCCAAACCCAATGAATAGTTGTTTATTTTAATTTATATGCTTTTAGAATTTTTCTGTGTTATAAGTATATGCAATACATTTTGTAGAAATTTAAGCATCGGAGGAATGGTGATAAGATTAATCAAATCTATGTTTTAAATTGTCATTTGATGACATATGCTTTTGTAGGTCTAAGACTTAATTCTCATAAAGTACCTCTTTTTTATATATGCTTATATGTTAGATACATGTGTATACTCAATTTTATGGAACCTTGAGAATTGAAGATACAATTTTAGTATTGAAACTAATGACATCTTAAGTTTATCTATATGAGTTAATCATTCACTTGAGATAATATTATGTAGAGTTTGCGCATTGAAAGTTTGATTTTTCTATTACTTTCATGCATACTTTTTAGGATAGCATCATTATTTAGAATAAATAACATCTCATGTGAGCTGGTCCCATGTATGTATTATATTTCATTTCAACCATCATTTGGAAATGCTTCTTCTTCATGCCCTCATCATTTTTGAATATCACCTTGCTTATTTCATCTAGTTAGAAAAATCACCCCACCTAAATATGGTTATGCACATCTTGCGCATCATATGCACCTATTAGAACCATTAATCTTGCATGATTATATCATTACTTTAATCATATATTGCATATGCTTTAACCTTTTCCTTTCACTTATTATAGTTATGCATATCTTAATTATCATGTGAACTTAAATAGAACCATTCCACCTAGCATGGCCATTCACATCTGGTATATACTTCTTACTTATCCTAATAGTTATGGTGGAAAAAGTTTTATTTTTTATGATGTTTATATATTCACCTTACATATCAAAATGATTAGATACATATTTAAAGTATAATATACTACATTAAGAGGTAGAAATATCACCTTAAAATAGATCTATTTATTGTGATAACGTAAATCTTTAAGACTATGAGTTTGCATTAATTAAAAAATTTTCCCTTATCTTATGAGTGTAAAATAAGATTTATTTTCCTTAGTGTTTGATATCCCTAAATGGGAAAACCCTCATAATTAATTACATCTCAGAAGCTATGGACTCCTTAAGAAACCCTTGAGTAAGGTAATGGCTTATATCGTGCAGGATTTCCAGATTGGTATTTTCAAATGAAATATTCAAGATTTGAAGAGATACTCATATGAAGGACTTTGAGGGTTTGAAAAGACTTTCTTGAAATTCAAAGGTTATGACTTATAGCTTAATGACGATAAGTTATGGAAAGAACAATGAAAGGGAATAATCAACTATAGAAGTAAGGTGTACCCTGAAGATTGGAATTATAAAATTATTGAATGAGTGAGATTTGACTTGAAAGGTTGGACTTGATTGATTAGTTTGAAAATCTTGATTTTACTTCATTTTATTTGAATAATTTATTTGAATTTATTGGTTTTTATTGGAGGTTAGATTTGAATGTTTAATTTAAAGGGTTGAATTGTGGGTTACTGTTTTATTTAAAGGTTGATTGATAGTTATTTATTTAAATGCTACTTGTTTGAATGTAGTTTGAAGGTTTTTTTAGGGTTAATTGAATCTTATTAGAAGATTATTGAAGGTTGTTTGAAGGTTTTCTGAAGCTTAATTGAAGGATGAAATTAACTTTGGTGTGGGTTTCACATTTACGAACCCCATATCTTTGGTTATTAAAACATACATATTTTAAATAGAAAAATCCATAAATTTACTTAAAAATTTGATGTAAGGAAAATATTTTGAAAGAGTAAATTCAAAACAATGAAGATCCCCAAGAAAAATAAATTTGGCATCTTTGAATACTTCTAAAAGGTTCTGAAACATGGGTTTGAAAGGTTGCATACATAATTTTACAAAACTTAATTAGTTAGAGTAACTTTAATTAAATTTATTTTTCAGAAATTAATGAGGTTACACAAAACTTTTGATTTTTTGGGATACATTAACAAAAATTACAACATAAACAATGAGGTATTTTTAAGTGGGATTGTCCTAAAAGAGAGTTAAGTTAGTTTTAAATTAAAATATTTTTTATTTTTAGAGCCCATTTCGTTAAAATTATTTATCTTAAAAGAGAGTCAAGTTGGTTTCGAAAATATAACACACTTAGCTTAATGAAAACGTTTTGTCTCTCAATGAGGATTCGTTCATCTATCCCAATTCTTTTTAAAACAACAATTGAAGAAGAAATAGAGTAAATGAGATCCATATCATCCAAGCTCTGAGACTCTCTAGCCAAAACCACCTTGGGTACATGTCCCTTCACTGCTCTGGTAGTAATAGGATAAGCCATCTTCTTGGATGTGAGAGTGGTCTCCTCCTCCCTCGAAGCCTCACGGGCATCATAGATCTTTTAATCATTCTCAACCATTTACTCAAAGTTGCTAAAATACAACACCTTATTAACAACCTCAAACTCGAGATACTGGTGGACCGACGATTTTCTTCCCTCTATCTTACTGATCTCTAGCAACAACTTCACCTGGTCTCCAGCAACGCCTTCACTGATGCCTTTCTCTTCTCCTTTAATGGGTCTTCACTGGATGGGACAGTTTAGATGAACAACCCATGTAGGGACGTAACTAAGAAGAATGATGGCTTCGAATTTGTCATGTTATTTTTTAGCCCCTATGGCTAAAACCTGTTGATTGAAGAAAATTTAAATAAACCATCCAAAACAACCCAAAATAAGAACAAATATATAAATAAGTTAATGAACCATGGAATCCTTAGCCTCCAAAAAAATATAATATAAGTCATAATGTCGATAATGGAATTGGGGTTTTTTTAAGTGGGAATGATGTTGTAGTTGGAAAAGATCGAGCATAATTTTGAGAAAACTGGTAGTCAAAGACCAATCCAAAATGAATTTTTGAAAAAGAAGCACCTGGAACCATAGAGTGAAGTCTCTCGGTCGGCCTCACCAGCAACCCGAAATTTGATGTTGGATTCAAAAATGTAGCCCTCTTATAGCAAGTCAACCTCAACTTCACTTTTCTAAGATAGTTCATTCAAGGTTATAGATCTAAAATCATATGGAGAAAAATAATGAGCCATTGAGGAGAGCACAAGAACAAAAGCAGAGAGAGCAGAAGGAAGAAAAGGGAGCAAAGTAAGCATGAGCACAGGATACTGTG